>NW_015387320.1:197065-224786 GCF_001527695.2 Protobothrops mucrosquamatus
TCTGGCCTAGGGATTTTTAGCGGGGTTTTTTAAGGGTATTTTAAGGATAATTTTAATGATCGGCCTTCTTAAATATTTCCTTTTAATTCGGTTTTTAATAAGATATCATTGTATTTGTATTGTGGTTTTTATGAGGCTGTTAGCCGCCCTGAGTCCCATGAGGAGAAGGGCGGGGTACAAATTAAATTAATAATAATAAAAATAATAATAAAAAAAATACAAATGTCTAAGTCAGTGGTGGCGAACCTATGGCACGGGTGCCAGAGGCGGCACTTGGAGCCCTCTCTGGGGCATGGGTGTCGTTGCCCCAGTCTTGTCCCCCCCACGACCCCCTCCTCTCCAGAAGCCCCCCGAAGGAGAGTCACCCTAAGCGTGACCCATGCTGAGCAGTGCAGCCAAGGACATGGCAGCCAGGCAGCGTAGACAAGACTCTGCCCTCACACCCCATCGTGCACAGTCGATGCTGCAGGCTGCGGGCAGAGGGCGTGACTGCCATAGCACTGCTGGGCTGCCTGGGTGATCTGCGCCGGGCCCTGGAGGCAGTGAGTGGCCCTGCGGGCAGGCGGGGTGGGGCAGGGGGGCGGGACAGGGGGTGAGGCAGGGGGTGGAGCGTGGGCGGAGCGAGTTTTGGGGCACTCGGTCTCTAAAAGGTTCGCCATCACTGGTCTAAGTGGTTTGGAGATCTTAGTAAGCCAATGGCTACTGAAGTACAATACTTATTACCATTAGAAGAAAAGGAACACCTCACTAGTCATGCCCAAAGGTTTCCTAATATCACCTAGTGATGATATAAATGCTCTTCGAAGCTTATAAACCCAGCATATCCTTTCTGGCTCATTTGTTACCTTTAAGGGTTTGGCTTATTAAATGGTGATTCCACGTCAATGAACAATACTTATTTCTTCTGCCTTTGCAATGTGAATATAATTCCGTATGTTTCAAATCAGTTCATAAAGCCAGATCACATCTGCTTAACAGTCCTTTTCCTGTGGTAGACAATTGCACAGCCTTCTCCGCTGTAGTTATGTTATATGAGTTGAAAGGCAAAATAGAATTGACAGATTGGGATGACAGACATATGAGATGACATACTTTAAATATCTATTTGTAACCTAACATGTCTCTTACATCATGCGAAGAGAATTCTTGAGCTGAATTAACACGCAAACAGTAATTCAGGTGGTGGCATGCATGCATATGTAGTCCTTTGCGTATTGTACTATCTTTTCTTCTAGACAAAACAGGTCTGACCAAGGATAAAAATCTGGAATCAGTGTTTTATAAATCTATGTAGACAAACAAACAAACATAACTTGAATAAATTGTATAAGGGCTATCATTTGTAGTCAAGGATATCCCTTATCTCTTCCTACATTGAATAGGATGTTGGAATCTTTGACTTATCAGATAATTATAAGATGTTCAAGGTATTAAATTAAACATACTGTTACTATATTTGGTCTTTTAATAGTTATCTAAGTCCTATCCCTAAATTTGTGGGGACTGTACAGCAATTTGGTAAATATTCTCTGTGTTTAATAAACTGGAAAAATCTAATATTTGCCCACTGGCCACCAAGCTTTTATGGAATTATGTAAAAAGGGGATTTTTACATAATTTGTTCAAATTATGTTAATTCTTTGATTATAATTATTTCTAAGAAAATGTCTTTTCTGATAGACGTGAATATTTCAAATTGTATAACCTAGGTTAATAATATTATTATATGATTGAAAATATATATGAATTTATAAGGAAAAAATTAAATAGAATAATACATATCACCTTAAGAGTTTAAGAAGATATTCTTGGATAGGTATCCTTAACACGTGGCCATAACTGGTTCCAGAACTTTCATCATGAAGTAATTTTTTGACATTTTTTGCTATAGTCGTTAAGGGAATCACAAACGTTAAGTGAATATGACTTCCCTCATTGATTGTTGGAAGCTGGCTGGGAAGATTGCAAATGGCAATCATCAAACCCCTGGATGCTGCAACCATTGTAAATACCTGCTGGTTACCAAACACCCAAATTGTGATCAAATGACCAGGGGACATGGCAACAGTTATAAGTGCGAGTACCAATCGTAAGTCACCTTTTTTCAGCAACATCGTAACTTTGAATGGTCACTAAACAAATGGTTGTAAGTTGAGGTCTACCTGTATATCTTGAACAAATCGATACAAACTAATTGACAAGTTTTTATGAAAGGATCGAACTGCAACCCTCTCAAAGTTGAAGCTTTCTTATGAAAATTGGGATTTCAATTTTCAGGCATTTTTGTTATCTTGTGTAATTATAATGGAAGGAAAACTGTATTGATTATACACCATTATAGGGTTAATGAATAACGGCCTAATCTGCAACCACATATTATCCAAGGCAGATACAGTACATGGGTTCACGGGAATATGATTTGAGATACATTTTAGAAGTGGAGCAGAAAAGGTCACTGGTCACTGTAAGATTAATAGAGGAGAATGTCATTTCTGTTCTTCAAAAACAATTGTCTGTTCATTCTAACAACAGACAGCTAGGTAGAGCAGATAAGCCATTAATAGGAACTCAATGGATTTCTTTTATTGAAAGTGCTCAAACATATTTGGATAATATTGGGTTCCCATGAGAAAAGGACCCTTTAAAATAGTCATTATTTAAAAATGGCAGGTATGATTCTACATTATTATTATTATTGTTGTTGTTGTTGTTGTTAAATTTATTTGCCGCCTATCTCGCCATGGGGTCACTCTAGGTGGCTCATAACCATACAAAATGAAGAAATAAAAAGGAAGTTTAAACAAAACGAAAGTAAAATAATAGAGCAATAAAATGAGCAAGGAAAAAGAAAAGAATACATAGATGTGACTAGTAAAAAAAGATGGCTGTGTGGGGAGCAGAGAATGGGGGGCAGGGGGTGGAGTCTGCTGTCAATCTAGCAGCCACCTCCAGAGGGCAACTCCCTCCATTGGATCACCGGGCCAACTGATAGAGCCAGATCTTTACATACTGAATATGGTACCTTTAAAAACTTTTGTAAAGTCTCTATTGGTCATTAATGCACATAAAAGCTTTTAGAATCCAATCTGGGATGAAGGTACCTTCAGAACCACTTTCCCTCATGCACACTTGCCTGCTGTGGTACTTTAGATCTGCAATCATGTTCTGCCTCCCATTTTCAGATACAGAGGTGACCCAGGGCCTGTTTTTGGGGGTTGTAGCTGCATTCCAATGTGTTTTTAAACCCTTTTGATCTTTGAAAATATGGAATGCAGTTTATTTGCCTGGTCTGAATTAATTTAGGTTCCTTCTGTTTACTATGTAATTATGTCTCTGGTTTGTGCAGCTCTTTACTGTATTTCCTTTACAGTGTTTTTGTTATTGTTTTTGTTTTTGTTATTGCTATGGTTATAAGTTGCCTGTAGGCGCTTTTATGGATGGAAACTAGGCAGGCTATAAATGGTTCTGTATGAATAAATCGGTACCTCCTAATAAATAATTAAGTGCTATGATATAGCTTCAATTATATATTCTTGCTACACCCATATATATCTGAGAGGTACAGAGAGAAAATAGCATGTAATGCTGTATCACATTTTACAATCCATGAAACGCAAAGAAGCAAGAATCACTATTGTGATCTTTACAATGAAGAATATATTTATGCACCACTAATAAATGAGAGAAAATGTTTTATGACTGTTTAAATAATAAATAACAAGAAAGAAAGAACAGTTTCTTTCTTGACAAACATTTGTTTGAAATGGTATAGGCCAGGTATCCTGCTTGAGCAGGGGATTGGACTAGAAGATCTTCAAGGTCTCTTCCAGCTCTCTTATTTTGTTCTGTTACTCTGTTACTCTGATACCCTCAATGTAATGTAATAAATACTATGGACTTGGAATCCATTTTCCAGTTAGATGATGTTCCTGTTGATGATGATGAATTAAATTTATACGCTGACCGAATTCCAATGACCCTGGAAATAAAAATGTTAAAAACAGAAAAAACCACAACAATAGAGAATAATGAAGAGTAAAGATGTGACGAAAACAGATGGGAACAAAAAGAAACAAACCCACATAGTCCAAAGGGGGGGGGAGGGTTCACTTTCCCTCACCAAAGCTTGGGCCCTTCTTAACAACAGCAGAGGGGGTGGTCACCTGGATCTCAGGGGAGCCTCACCCAGAGAACAGACTATGTGTCAGCCCTTTGAGGTAATCCTTATAAGAAGCCCCAAGTATGAGTACTGAAGCTACCTATATTGTAAAGTTATAATAATAGAATCTTGCAAATCTGAAAGGATAGCTCTTCTTCCTTTCCCTTTACAATCCAAGACACTAGGAAGGGTCCTTTCTGATAGGTCTAACACAGGGGTGTCAAACTCGCAATGTCACGTGACATGTCTCAATGTATCGTGACTTTTTTTCCATTGCCGGCAATGGGGTGGGCGCACTTTTGCCATGACACATACAGCCCGCGGGCCAGCGGTTTGACACCCCTGGTCTAACATTTCCGCATTCCTTCTGTGGGCTAAGCTGCCTCTTATCTCAGTGTTGCCTAACCTCTTCCTCCTCCTCTTCCTGTCTCTCAAGGACATTTTTACAGATTATTATATCATGCTGCGAAGAAGGCATGCTTCCAGGGTCTCAACAGGTGACATTATTTATTCAAAGGAACCTAAAGCATACCAAACCTGCTGGATCCAATTGTCCAGGCAGATTCTACGGGAGACAGGTGGTCCCACAAGTAACCAGGCCCTACCCTTCCAGCACCTTTAAATTGCACCTGGAAGCAAACTGGCAACTGGTGCAGCTTCTGAAGCAGAGAAATACATGAGCATACTAAAGCATGCCCATCACTGCCTGCACATGGCATTCTGGACCAGCTGAAGTTGGATGGACTTCAAGGGCAGCCTCATGTAGAGCACGATGCTATAGTCAAATCATAAGGGTGACCGGTGTATGAGTGATGGTCTGATGGACACAGTTTACTGCTTATGGTATTGTCTTTTAAACAGGGAAGTGAACATGATCTTTCTTAGTTCAGTCCAAGACTTTCTGAACTGCAGTTTAACATGTCTGAGGGCCAATGAACTCACTGCTATGCTGGGAGTTCTCTCCTGCAGGACATTATTGCTTATGTTAAGTAAAAGCGAAATAGATTTGTTTCAGACTTATTTTGTACTTACTGACTTACTCGTAGCTTTCAATCTATCTCAGTTCAGCTTAAAGTCACTACTTCCAATTCAGACAGATTCAACGGTACTATTATTGCTCCTGCAGACTGAAATGTGTTGGTCAGTTGTTCAAGAATGCAATCAACAGCCCAGCCCATTAGTCTCCAGCATCATCAAGCATTTTCCATTACACAAGGACCCATTTGTTTTCTGTTGTGATGGGCAGTTATTGTTTACCATCTGCATAAAATTATGTCTAGTAGAGTTCTAAGTGTCTATATATGAAGAGAAATAACAGAACTTCCATTGAGGTGACAGATAGCTCATTTTGAATGGGACTAAGAGATTTACATGGGAAGCTAGTTGATGTGAGCTTCACAAACTCACAGATTTAAGGATGGTGTTTCTTGGATTATCTGATATGGGGCACTAGATTGTTGTGCCTACATGTTTGCAGATACACAAATATTACAAAATGCCATCATTCTTTAGTGATTTCAAAAGGAATTGATTTAGATACATTTTGTGGCTCAGGAATGTCTTGGATATAAGGCTTATGATATTTTGTTCAAACAATCTGCAAGGAAATAGAATACCATTAAAATACATTCCTTGAATTAAAAAAAAAAAGAATATGTATGGAAGGATAGGGAAGGGAAGATAACAAGAAACAGAATTAGCCTATTTATATATTTAATCACAATTTATTGGCTAAAATGGGCTGTTTTTGCGTGAATGTCTTCAAGTACTGTATAGCCCTAAATGTCACTGTCCTATAAATGCTGAAAGGACTATCCATTGTTATAACTGTTATCATCCAAAGCTACATCACTTTCACTTGTCCAGATTATTGAGTAACTCCTAGAAAACCTCACAGTTCCATTGATCCCAAATTAACCAATTCATAGAAGTCCCAGATTTCCTTTGTCACATCAGTTCCCTTGATACCTGATCAAATTGGGAATGTGTCTCTGCACAGATAGTCATTTGCAAAGAAAAGGAAAGAGGGAAACGTCTTTGATCCTTTGAATGATCCTGCAAAAGGATTATTTTAGGGAGGAGCCCCCTTTTTTCACATACAGGAAGGAATATGATAGACTTCTTAATCATTGGGTTAGCCTTGGCTTCATGGCTGAGTCATGTGTTGAAATGTAAATTTGGGATTAACAAAGCCTATTAATCCACTCATTCAGAAACACTATATCATCCTTATTGATGATAGCGAAGCACTTTGAACTCTCAGAGACATGAGGTAGCACATTGGAAGTCCTAGCAAGAAAGCCATAATCTGATTGTTTTCAATATACACAGTAGCTAGTGGTGCTAAAAAAAAAGATGCCATTGCCATAAACTGCATAATGAAAATTAATAATAAGTTCCTCTGAGGCAGAGAAGAGGCTCAAATATTTAAAATTTTCTGATACAGCCAGAAGACGTATCTGCCCTAAGCCTCACCCAGCTTGTTCATAATGTCACAGCACAAAGGAATGCACAGCTCCAACACCTTTATAGATCACTTTGTAATGTGATGATACTCTCAATGATACACACGGTCTAGTGCAGGGAGTGATGCCAATTTTTTAATTTCATCAGGGCTGGCCCACCTATGAGACAAATGCCTCAGGTGATGGATGTTGGGGCAGTAGTGGCAGCTGTTCCAAGCTACTTCTAAAATCCTTCTTAGATACCAAAGTTCCTTTCTTTAAATAGAGATAAATATGATAATCCAGTCAAATTCTTTTTGTGCTGAAATGGAAGATACTTCAAATTATCTTGTGCCAGTCCTGAATGCACTGTATTTTAGCTTTAATCTTAAAAAAAAGTGAATTCAGTATTAGCACTCAGGTTGCTTTTTTGGTGTGGTAAATGTTCTATTTTCACCCCTTGTTTGTTTCTGAAAATGGGTGTTTCCGCAGGATCTATTTCTAATCATAGTTCACAAGGTCTGCGACACAACTCACAGAAGCATGTCAAAAGATGATATCTTGATATATAATCAAAGGATTATAGAAAGAGAAATTTCCTGACAGAAAATTAATCAGTGGAATGACTTGCCTCCAGAAGTTGTGGGTGCGGCCAGCAATGGGGGGAAAGTCATGATACGTCGCGCGACATCACGTGACGTGGCGAGTTTGACATGCCTGGTATAGGGTTTCCTGCTTGAGTAGGTATTTGGATTAGAAGACCTCCAAGGTCCCTTCCAACCTTCTTATATATTTCAAAAATATTGAATATTACACAGAATCCAACCAAAACTCTTGTGCTGACAATGGGAAGCTAGATTCCTTTATGTATTAACAATATAGAGGACAGACTCAAGACATTTGCATGCTTGACATAGAACTATATTTAACACTCCCATCCCTCATGTGAATTTTGTTCTTATAGATTTTTTTTGCACATGGTTTTATGTTGTTTTTCTTGGGTTCAATTGTTGCATTGTTTTGCTAATTAAGAAAAAGCCTATATTCTGTATGTGAGTTGCTTAGAGTCATGTACTGAGATGGGTGTCTATATAACTTTGATTAATAACTAAATAATAAGTCTGTGTCCATAGTACCTAAAATTAATCACGCACACAAAAATGCTTCTTCCCATTTCTTTTTGCAGCAAAACCCCACAAAACAATAAATTAACAAGGAATCTGGCTCTCATTCCTGATATACCAGCTCAGGTGCTCAAGAAGTGACCATGCTTGCTTGAGCAGTAACATCTCCCATTCTCCCAAGTAGGCTAAAATATCATTTCACACCATCTCTGCTAAGTTATGTGGAATAGAATGGCTTTCCCTCTTTTTATGAAGGCCTCCATAGCTCTTTAAATCTGAGCACTGCTACTCCCATGGATGTTGACGAAGACTAGACCACTATGTATGCAGCTCCCATTAGCCTATCGGATTCCCCATGGATTTTCTGTATTTAGCTATCCCTACGTAGATTGGAATTTAGGTGGTCACTAAGAGTTGACGACATATCTGATGGCATAAAATCAATGTGCATTAAAGACTAACTTCAATTACTACAGTTGCAGTAACCTGCAACTCTAATTCTAAACTTGGCAGCAAATAAAGATCTTTCTTGGTGGGAAGGGCATTTTAAAAATAACTTCAGTATTTTAGAACTGAAACACTGTTTTGTGGCTACTTTATCATGTCATATTATATTGAACATAAAATTTCCTTTTTAACCTGACTTTGAATGGTACTCTAGATTGGTTTTTATGTACAATTTAAAATAAATTGTAAAAAGCTAAATAACAATTGCTAAAATAACAATTATAAGCTATAGAGTTTTGGGATGATGCAAAATACAATACAGTATTTAATTCATCCATCTTTGGGGTATATTGCCTAAAAACTCATTTCCAGATTTTTACATTGCATTAAATATAACTTTGAAGCTGCTCTGGGCCTTCTCCTCTTCTCTATTTGCATTCTGATTCATGAAATGGTTTACAATTCTTATCTTCAGGTTAAAGGGTAAAAAATGCGAGGAATAGAAATTAACCCTATTCTTTTTTCTGGCAGCAAAAACACCATCAGATCTGGTAAGAGGGGCATGTTATAAACCCCATCTCTTAAAGGCTGGCAGGACCCAAGAAGAAAGTGTATCTATTCTTTTGAACATCATCCCCCTCTCTGCCAGGGATTAGGATCCCAATCCTGTTGGCCTTTTGTGGAGGGTTCCATGTCACCAATTATGGGGGTGGAAACATATGGGAGAGTCCATGAGATTATTCATTGCTTGTGGTTTTTATCTTGGCTGACTACTGTATGCTACTGTTATGTTTTTAACTGTTGTTTGCTACCCAGAATCATGAGGTTAAGATGGGTAGCCATATAAAATAATAAAATAAAATAAAATAATAAAATAAAATAAAATAAAAAAATCCATGTGCAAAATGGGTGCATGTCTATAAGAATTTGTCTCTGTGTTAACTACCCAGAGTCATGAGGTTAAGATGGGTAGCCATATAAAATAATAAAATAAAATAAAATAAAATAAAATAAAATAAAATAAAATAATAAAATAAAATAAAATAAAATAAAATAAAATAAAATAAAATAAAATAAAATAAAATAAAATAATAAAATAAAATAAAATAAAATAAAATAAAATAAAATAATCCATGTGCAAAATGGGTGCATGTCTATAAGAATTTGTCTCTGTGTTAACTATCTGAGATACTTTGCTTCTGATTGCTTTCCACAAGCAATACAAATCACTTGCTTCATTCATTTTAATCTAATGAGTTTCAATTCAAGAGGTTTAACTTCAGAAAAAAGTATGAGTCATAAACAATTGAAATGGCTCTTGCCACACAGGGATGAAGGATGTTCCATCCTAATTTTCTAGGAGTTGCCAACACTGATTGGCTGGCTGCCTTTCTCCACCCTGGTTGTGATTGGTAGATCCTGTCACTTCTGTGTTGCTTTCTTTGCCATCCTTACCTTAGGCTCTGGCACTCCAGGGCTGCACACTGACCACAAGGCTTGCTGCCTGCTGATCAGGATTCCAGAAACAAGGTGTGTTGGGTGGAATCATTGGGATGAGAGTGGCAAGAGACCCAGTTTCATAAAATGGCATGTTGCTTGTTGGATATCTGCAATGATTTTATTCCAGAAGGTTTGCAAATTTGTAATTGAACGGAGAATCAGAGGCCTAAACATTGCATTCGGATCGATGTGAAGAAACTTGGGTTAATCATGGTGATATTTGAAAAGTTTCTTTTCTGAAACTTTTGGGGAGTTTGTTCATAGAGGTGAAAATATTCATAGCTGGGCCTCCTACACCGGAATATATTAATTACTTTGCATGTACAAGGTCAGTCTAAATTACAAATGGGTGCATGTTTAGAATAGATATTTGATGGTAGAAAAGGTAAGAGCAAGAAGATATATATAGTTCTAAAAGTTATAAAATGAAAGGTAAATACATGGCATGTTTCCTATTCATATTTGTTGCCTCTCTCAAGTGTTTAAAAAATAATGCCTGTATTTTGTTCCCAGCCTTATCCATTTAAAGAGTGCATGGGGAAAAGTATTTCATATTTTTGATTTGTCAGTTCTTCTTTTCAGGTCTAAATCAAGAATTCAATAATACTGTAGCTTGCAAGCATCATGTGTAATTCTGTGCAAAAATTCTTCTTTGTGCAAATTCTTATTTTCATAGGAATCGTATTGTCCTAAGAGAGTCCTCTCTGCAGTCTAGGAACTTCTTTATAATTTCAGCTATGTGAAGCTTTTCATACAAGAGAGAACCTTTACATAATTCCTTTTGTATGTGCAAATAAATGAGAATTCAGAGTTCTCATTTGGTGCAGCCATTGCAGCTAACTTTAGCAAGCTCAGCTAGTTTAGCTATTTTAGCAGTCTTAGTACTATCGGCAGAAAATATAAGGTGAGAGAATATTTTATTTATTTATTAAATTTACATGCCATCAATCTCACTGTCACTGGGTAGACAATATATTGGATGGCTAGATGCTTCAATATTTTTTATTACTGTTAATGTTCCATTCAGGTCTCCTTGGTGTGCAAAAGAGATCTTTTAAAAAACAAAATCAGATTATTAAATTTTCTTTGCTTGCAGTATCTAAATAAGGCAAAGTTCTTCCTTGTTTTTAGCCATCATCAATCTAGTGGCTTCCAGATGTGTGCAACATACCTCTCCAAAATTTTCCACCACTGTATTTATTGGTAATAAGTTACTGACATCAGTGAGGTGGTTTGATCTAAGTGTATGGAGATGTGGAAACGCAGCAGGAGCTGCTATAGCTTAAAAAAAAAGACAAAAAGAGTGTTTTTCAATGTGTACTTATGTGTGTATATGCTTGTCTATAACTAAGCAAATGAAAAAGAGAAAGGAATGACCATATAAATTAAATATAGAGCTACAGTTTGGGGGGCCAACAATATTTGTGCGGTGATAAATTTCTCTGAGGTAAATCAATTAAAAACATGGCAAAACTTTAACTTCTAGGCATTTTTTTTACAGACTGGCTGTGAGAGAAAAGGACAAGAAGAAGCTCTCAGAAAAAGTAAGATTTTGAGGATTTATTGGTATGAGTCTTGAAGGTGGCACAATAAACTTTTACTGTAAAATCTCCTGAAGGTCTGCTGCAAACATCTTCATTAGCTTTCTACAAATGGTCTTTTGATAAATGTACAGGTTTGTGCAATATTCAAAACTTGAATATCTACAACTACATGTTATAGAGATAATTGTTCTGTTTGTGATTTAGATTATAACAAACTTATGTTCTTGCTGTGTAGGATTCCATACAGTAATGTCAATGGACATTCTCCTTAATTGACTTTTCCTTCCATTGTTTTGGGTCATGTAGCCAATTACTGTTTCCTTAAACTAGTCCATCATGACATATGCAAGAACAATTGCATTGAACCTCTCCCTGCTTAATGCCCTATCACTCCTATGGTTGATATCCTCACAGATCTATGCAGAAATTTGCAAATGCCACTTCTTACATAGAATCCAACACCTGAAGTTGTGGTGTTGATTTTATTGAGAAAATTGGGCACGCCATCTTGCTAGCTTTGATACATTTAAGCAGTGTCCAGACTTCTCGTGCCAATTAAAAGGACGAGGTCAAGTAGAACAATACATTCTTGTTTTACTTCCATTCAATGCAGAACTATAATGTTATCTAATTTGATGTACCACAGGCTCCTTTCACACATAGTGCCTAGGCAGTCAGATGGGCTCCCATGTGAATATTCAACAGGGAGCTAATTATAATTTCCAAATAAACGATTCCATATAACAGGTGCCCATACCCTTCCTTTCATATTGTGTTAAAGCACACATATTTTATTTGCACATATAAAGCATCTTAGAAGATAATGAGGGTTATTTTTGAGATGGGGTTAGGATTGTTTTTAATTTTGTCCCTTGTCTCTCTAGAACAGCGGTTCTCAACCTATGGGTCGCGACCCCATTTGGGGTCGATCGACCATTTCACGTGGGTCGCCAAGCAAGGCTGTCCGCCATTTTTTTCCCCTTTTCCGGCGGGTGCCTTACCTCCCTTGGGCTGGGCCAGCTGGTGGTCGGCCTGCTCCGTCTCTGCCACTTGCCAGCTACGCCTCGGCCGGCGCAGGGAGCGGAACCACGCATGTGCGGCGCTCCCGGGCAGGGAAAGTCCTCGACTTACGACCGGTTGGGTAGTCCTCGACTTACGACCGGTTTAGTCCTCGACTTACGACCGGTTTAGTCCTCGACTTACGACTGGTTTAGTCCTCGACTTACGACCGGTTGGGGGTCGCAGCATTAAAAAGGTTGAGAACCACTGCTCTAGAAAGTAACATTTTCGGGGTGGAATAATTGTTAAACTCTTATTTCTCAAGTCACCTTGCTCTCATGCTACATTTTGGAAAAGAAGAGAGGAATATATTACAGCGCTTCTATTATGAGTCAGAAAGAAAGATCTGAATAGCAAGAGACAAGCTCATATTAAATCATTGTTTATCGCAGTATGTAATAGTTCAGCACCCACGTGCTATACTTAAATTTTAATTAGAGGCAGGCCAAGTCAATATCTCTGCAGGAAAGTGAGCAACCACACCTACTGCACTGATACTTGAATAAACACAAGCAAAAACTCCCACGTGAGTGCCATTTCTCCTGGCAACCTCAGGTGAAACAAACTCTGTTCTTCCCACTCCCGATAAGCATGATTGTTTCTACAACCATCTGATTGTTCACTCCCTTGTATTGACTGTACTACTACGGTACCTGTAAAGCCTAAGCAACTCTTCCTGGGTTCTACCCATGGTGTAATTTTAATTCTTGACTCAGAATTTTCACAATCTCTGCATCTAATTACTGACAGTGGTTTGTTGTGTCCTCGGTTTCTGTTCACATACTTAAAATGCAGTATTGGAATCTCTTTTGGAAATTTGTAGTAACCTATTGATCTTGTTTGCTAAGGGCTTCGCATCTGAAATAGAAAGTGGGGAATTTGAGCGGAAACTAAATGAATCCATTGATCGATTTAGTCATTACTTTCAACTCTGATTGGGCAGTTTTTCCAGATTTTCTGAGTGGCCAGAGATTGGCTCTGGGAACTTACACATGTAAGACATGTGCTTCTACTTAGCTGTGGTGATGCTGGGGGGGGGGGGGGGGGGGGGTTGAAGTAAATGATAGATTTCTCTTTTTTTATAGGTTTTATTAATTTTTTTAAATTACAATCTTTAAAGCTGAGTAAACAACATGTTGTCTGGGTTCATATATTTAACATTAACTTCTTTAATATACATCTATTCAGTACTGCACAATCCAGTATTTTTTCCTTGATCTTCCTTTCTTCCCCATATTTTTTCCCTTTTCCCCTCATTAAACAATTTTTAGTACTATTGATGTATACAAAATTAGGTATAGACATCTTCATTATATTTTACTAATATATAAGAAGTAACAATAATATCAATTCATAAGTCAATATCCTGTTTTTGTGCTCTAATTAAAATTTGATTTCCCATCAATATTTAAAGTATCTTTGTCAGTTATGATTTTCTCAATATTAATTACATTTATATAGCTAAAAAATTTTATTCATACCAATCCTCTTATTTTCAAATTTTCCATATCAAAAGAAGAAAAAATGCTATTTAATTCTAAATCATATCTTCCATTATAAAAATCTAGTTATATCTAAGGGTCATCCGTTCCTTTAGTCATATTCAAACAAGTATATTAAACAGATAGTGCCCCCTCTGATAGATCAAATCCTCTGTTTTTTAAGTCATAACTCTTGCTTTCTTTCTTTGCCATAAAGCACCCAAGAATTTTCTTTCTATTTTTGTGCAAGCTGCTTGGCATGAGAAAGACAATTTAGGTAGAGTATTTTTTGGGGGAAACTCCGCCCATCCACATTCCCTAGGCATTTCCCCTGCCCGCTCTATGTTCCATTTTCTAGAATCTTCTTCCTTGTCATCAGGTGTATTTTGGAGAAAGGAGTAAAGGGTCTTTTGTATTTTCATTGTTATAGGTATGTGTTGGAGTATTTTGTTTGTGTATGGCAGTCCATATTTCCCTTCTCCTAGTAAATGATAGGTTTCTCATGGTCCCTCACAGATACACTAGGTCAGGGGTAGGCAACCTTGGCTCTTTTATGACTCATGGACTTCAACTCCCAGAATTGAATTTCTGCTGGCTCAGGAATTCTGGGAGTTGAAGTCCATGAGTCATAAAAGAGCCAAGGTTGCCTACCCCTGCACTAGGTAAAAATGGAGTCTGATCTTACATTGATTGATTGGTTTGTTAACTCCTATGCACAGTGCTTTTTTGGGGGGGGGAAGGTGCCGGAACTCACACACGTCATACAACCCGCCTTGCCTACCCTACAAGGTTCCATCCCAAAAAGGTGCCGGAACTCCGTTCTGAATGTTCTATGAGAAAAAAAGCTCTGCCTATGCAGATCTCTTTGGTTTCTATTGATTGGCTCACAAACAAGATTTCTTTTTTCAGTGTAAATTTAATCCAGAAATCACCCAACTGATAAGACCACTGCATGGAATGCACATCACATAAAAAAGATTGTTGTGTATTCATGATGCAATCTGTTGGTTGATCTTCAAGCTTTGAAGGTGCTACTGTAATATCAGGCTCTGATTAGCAATATTTAATAGCAAAAAAGTTAAGGTTACAGCCCAAGCATTCCAGTGAGTATTCCACTTTCAAATGAAAAAAAACCTCTATGTAGGTAGGCAATCTAAAAAGTAGCAAAACTCATGGACTAGTCTTATAATTTTTGATTCAAGGTTTTGTTTGTGTTTTTTGTGAAATTGGGGATATTCTGCATCAGTTGATTTTTTTGGTAACTGCTGTTAAACTTTATCAGGATATATTACTTTTGCATGTATCTTGCATGCTTTTGAAACGTGTGTGACCATTATTGTTCCTTGTTGAATAGACTATATCCGTGGTGGCGAACCTATGGCACGCGTGCCACAGGTGGCACGCAGAGCCCTCTCTGTGGGCATGCACACCGTCGCCCCAATCCTAGGCCTTCAGCTGGGTTTTATAAAACTGTTTTGCTTTAGGCCTCCGCTGCCATGTGCAAAAAAAAAAAGGTTCAATCAATCAATCAATTTCAACTTCTCGCAGGAAAAATTGAATTGATTGATTGAACTTTTTAGTCCCACCCAGTCTGCCGCTACCACCGCAGCCACGTCCACCCAATTGGCCACACCCAGCCAACTGGCTACACCCACCCAATGGGCCACGCCCCCCCGGCACCCGATGATACATAAGTGGGTTTTGGTTGCAGTTTGGGCACTTGGTCTCTAAAAGGTTCGCCATCACTGGACTAAATATTAGAATTCTAATAAATCTCACTAGAATAACCAAATAGCTGCACCAGATAGAAAAGGGCCCATTTCACAAATTATTTACAAGTGCCAAACCAGAAGTAACTTATATTTGTACACTTCAGAAATCACCAGGGCTATGTGAAGCATTAGAAAAAGGAGATTGGCAACATGGGTGAACCTATATGGAACATCCTTCTTCAAATTAATAAAGCACTTTGTCTTTTTTCCAAGTCTGCATATGTTGCTCCTGACTTTATGAGTCTAAGCACACTTGGAGAAATACCGGTAGCTGGGAAGCTGCTTCTGAAGCAGTTCTGTGAGCCTGAGAAAAATGTGGCTGCCTAAATGATTCAAAGGGAGGCGGCTAGGAAAGTCACAGTAAATTACCTATTAAACTTTACATGTGAAGAGCGTTTCACAGGATTGCTAAAATCAGGGGAACAAAAATTCTGCATTCTAATTTCATAGAAGCCAACTGTAGTCGCACTTCTCCCATTCCACTTCACAAAATGCCTCACTACTGAAAGTGTACTAGTAGAACAGAATCTGGGCTTTAGCAGACAGTATTTCAAGTTTAGGTCTGTGTCTTGTTTTTTTTTTTATGACTGTTTACCATGCAGATAATATGGTGTATTGGCAGACCTCATTGAAGAGAAATGTAGAAATCTTATGGAGATGTGTATCTACTGAATGCAACAACATGTTAAGCAAATGCTCTAAAAATGGTATTGATACTTTCATAGCAACATTTGCAAAAGTATCCAGTACTGAAGCAATATTTAAAATGTTGACAATAACAAAATGTTTTCTTATTTTTGTAGAAATAAGAAAAAGGCCAAATTCTTTAATGAAAGCTAAGACATTATAAATGTCGTCATTTAGATTGCATGAGGACTAGGATACTTTTTTCTTCTCTGATTTCTGCCTTACACAGCTTGTCTTCTATTGCAGTCATCTCTATTTTCTTACAAGACTCAAGTGTACTTCACTTTTTTGCTATGAGCCAAAGCATATTAAATGAAAATTTAATGGATTACTAATACTTCCCTTCAGAGATGCTATATGTCAATTTCATCTGTCTCTTCTGAATAGTTTTTTTTAAGTTTAAGAGCCAGTTTGGTCTAATGGATAAGGCACCAGGCTAGAAATGGGAGACCTTGAGTTCTAATCCTGCCTTAGGCAGGAAAGCCAGCTGGATGACTTTGGACCAGATACTCTCTCTCAGCCCAGCCCATCTCACAGAGTTGTTGCGGGGAAAATAAGAGGAGGAAAGAGCATTCAATATGTTTGCCGCCTTGCATTATCTATAAAAACAATAAAGACAAGATTTGATCAGGAAAAGAAATTGTGGGGAAGGGATAGTGAATGCTACCTCCATACCAACTCTTAGCATGTTGTATGTGACTATTCTATTAATGGATGGAGCATTTCCATTGAGAAAAGGAGCAGTTTGGATCCGACTCTCCCCTTTTTTGTTGCAGTGAATATGGGTGTTTCATTAAGTCAATAGATGATATGCAATACTTCAAACACTTTTTGGCAGAACTAAAGAGGATGCCATTGTTTCTTTTCATGCATCTTTTAGTGTACCTTAGGTTTGGAGGGTTCGGGAATTAACAGAAGAGAAGACAAGAAAACCCCATCTCATAAGAGTCTTTTTCTGCAGCATTAGATTTCACCCAAAGGATCTAATGTCATTTTTACAAACTCAATTAGAAAATGCATCAAGGCCCTGGCATTCCATTTGTGCCACTCAACAATATTTTGAACACAAGTTAGAAAATAGATGAGAGATCAACTGTCAGTCCCATTCATTATCATTTACAATCTAAGCAGATTTTATGAAAACCAAATGGAAAAAACACCTTCTTAAATCAAGCCAGTTCAGATGGGCCTATGACACAGATTGCTACCTATTAATGAACTAACTGAAAAAGATGCAGAAGTAAATATTTTGTTGACACCAGTGTGTGGGTGCCATCTTGTAACACAGGGGCTACTGTGTCTCTGATGCATGCTGAGAGAGTTTGAGACGCTCTTCAGAAGGAGCAGAAAGGCTTGTGAGTCAGGCAGTGGTGTAAATTCTTGTACTATAATATGAAGAACTGCTTGATATCAACACTTGGAATATTTTTTTAAAATGTATTGATTTAAACCTTATCTCTGTTAGCTATTTTTTAAGTCTACTAAGAATCTTTCTCTTGACTCTTGAACACTTTACTACAGCCTCCGTGTGTTTGTGTGTGTGAAAATTTCCAAGTGAAGTTTGATTCCTGGTGACCGTTTGGAGCTATCGATATAACTTTCTTGGCAATAGTGCAGAAATGATTTGCCACTGATGTTTCCCAGAATATATATATATTACCTCATAGAATAGCCTTTCATCCTGGTATGTCTCTGTAGTTTTGAGAGCCAGTTTGGGCTAGTCCAGGGGTAGGCAACCTTGGCTCTTTTATGACTCGTGGACTTCAACTCCCAGAATTCCTGAGCAGGAATTAATAATAATAATAATAATTATTATTATTAATTCCTGCTCAGGAATTCTGGGAGTTGAAGTCCACGAGTCATAATTATTATTATTATTAATTCCTGCTCAGGAATTCTGGGAGTTGAAGTCCACGAGTCATAAAAGAGCCAAGGTTGCCTACCCCTGGGCTAGTAGTTAAGCAACAGGCTAGAAAGCAGGAGACTGTGAGTTCAAATCCCGCCTTAGGCAAGAAAGCCAGCTGGGTGACCTTGGGCCAGTCACTCTTTCTTATCCCAACCCACTTCACAGGGTTGCTGTTGTGGAGAAAATAGGAGGAAGAAGATGTGATGGTTAATACGTTTGCAGCCTTGAGTTATTCGTGAAAATAATGAAGGAAGGCAGGATACAAATAAATAAATAAAATAAATAAAAAACAAATTATAAATGTTATCCTGCATAGTTTTTTCAACCAAATATGTACTGATGGTCTATCACTGGCTAAGACACACCCTCATCCACACAGCCACAATCATATTAGCATAATCTCATTCTCTAGTCCAGCCATCATTGTTACTTGTTGTGATATCAATGGTTTTATCTCTCAGCGCTGTTTACCTATTGTGATGTCCTCTGTTTTTTTTTAAAGATGGAGAGATTCCATTTCTTTGCGTTTCTGTTGAGCGGAGTCTTAATCTCTGGAGTCCTTGGTCTTCAATCCTCAAATTTTTCAATAGACTGTGAAACTATGTCAACAAATCTAACTAAACCAGAGGAATCTGCACCCCCCTATCACCTTTTGGTATCATCCGAGGAATATGAGCCAGGACGTGAAGTTGAAGGTATTTTCCTTATATTTAGTCTCTTGATGTCTGCATCTTTACATCCTTTTTTCCCCCCAGCCTTTTTCTTGGGGGGGGGGAAGAAGAATAGAATACATTAATGTGACATTTGATTAGATCAATATGATAAAAAAAATACAAACCACCCAGCATTTAACAATAGTTGAGTAGAGAAGAGCATTTACAAGCGTTTTCCTACAAGCAGCTCTAGAAGGTTTGGAGAAGCCCTTTGGATTACCATGCTTACAGTAATGTTTTCAGCAGAATGGTAGATATAAAAAATTGTCTCCTTATTCACTTCTTCCTTTCTTTTCTAGACCCCAATATTTTCTGAAAACAAAGGCTAATCTGGCTTTAACCCCTCCATTAATTTATTAGAGGGCTCTGTTCTGCTACTGTTGTAATTGGCGTGAAGGTGGGAGTGGGGGCTGACTTCAAGGTTAATCTTGTCTCCTGCAAACTGCCTGGACTAGTCCCTGCAGGTTTTTTTGACAAGGTTTCAGAAGTGGTTTGCCATTGCCTGCTTCCTAAGGCTAAGATAAAGTGACTGGCTTCGTGCCTAAGGTGGGACTAGAATTCATGGTCTCTCAGTTTCTAGTCTGATGCCATAACCATTATACTAAAATGCTAGAATTGGAGAGTACAAAATGGCTCTCTTAAGCTTTAAATCTTTCAGCCTTCCATATACCACAGTACTGCTTTATAATCCTGATTATGAGGCTTTGTTCATGAATGAAACACAAGCAGGTAAATCACTTGTGCATGGTCTTTCTAGTTTCCAAATCATAAAACAAGTATCAGATGATCTCATATTCCTATATTTAAAAGAGGTACCATTTAACAATCACAACTAAATAATAAACTCATTATTGAAAATATAGCAACTAGAGATAAAGATAACCAAACTTTCAGGGAATGTATTATCTTTAGCGCTACTGGAACAGAATGCATAATGTATAACATTTATCAATGTTTTGGGGTCTTTTTCTCATTTAGTAAATCTGGAAGGAACATCAGATGCTGGATTTAAATGGTTCATGCTACAAGCTCGAGACATTGAAAAAAATGTCCCAGTTGGTTCATTTCTAAGTATAGACCCAAATACACAGAACCATGACTGTTACCATTTGCTGGTATGTATTTATTTCTTCCATTTATCTGTGTGCTATGATTAAATGAATTGGTTCCTTCTGTAATAAATGTGTGCATTAGCACTGAATGATGGGACAGTATCTCTGCACACTAGTATAGATATTTAAAGATGAAGGGTATCTTCTTAACTTTGGGAAATTCAGAAAGGGCTTTCCTTTCCTCTTCTCCATTTTTCTCTTACACTCCATACTAACTTCAGTTCTTAGGTCATGGGGAGAATTTTGTAAAATGCTGAGGAATTCCATATGTGATAAACTCACCATTGCTACATTAACAGCAAATCAGAATATGTATTGCTTGTGTATGTTAAAAAAATTGTGTAATGAGAGAATTGATTATCTATTTTACCATCTCAGATTCTAGTCATTAGGCCCAAATACAAGGTTTCTGTCAGAATTAGTGTGTGGGAAAGGATCCCAGAATCCACTGTGAGACAGAAATATTGCTGAATTACACAAATGGAGTGTTCAAAACTTACCAGTTGTAAATAAGCAGAAATATCTCAAAAAGTCAACCTGCTGGCTCCTTCTGACAAGAGAAGGCCAACAACTCATACGGATGTGGAATGTACCTTAGAATTATCTGCAGTGTAACTTAAAAGTTCTGCATAAAGATTTTTATTTTAAGATTGCCTAGGCACATCTGACTGAGGAAATAAGCCTATATTGTTAAAAGACAGAAGAATATACAGAAAACAGAACATGAATATTTTTCATAAAAGCAAATGTGGCAGAAAACTATGTTTGAGTCACAATGCTGGGATGTAAACTTTGCAGTGGCCTTGAAGGCCACTTTTTCCTGTATCATCTTCAGAGCATCTGTCTCCAGCATTTCATGAATTTAGAACAGGGGTTTCCAACCTTGGATACTTTAAGACTTGTGGACTTCAATTCCCAGAATTCCTCAGCCAGCTTTGCTGGCTGAGGAATTCTGGGAGTTGAAGTCCACAAGTCTTAAAGTTGCCAAGGTTGAGGACCCTTGATTTAGAAGAACAACCCAAGTTACAATAACTCTATATACATGTTGGATTAAAGGTTCCCTCATCCCCAGTTAATGTAGCAGCTAGGATACTGACTACATATTATATTAGTAATCCAATATATCTGTGGCATACCTATTTCTGAAGGACTAATCTAAATAATACATCAGTTCTAATGTATAGTTCTATTTTTTTTTTTTAGAATTCAGCTTTAATCCACAAGAGCTCTGATGAGAAATATAATGTTACATCTGTCTGGGTTTCACCAGAGGCTAAGAAGATTCAGTTTGTGTAAGTACATCTTAGAAAACTTTATGTCTATGTAGAATTTCTGTTCTGTAAGGAGTCGGTGTCAGCATTTACATACTCAGTACGTGTGTTGGTGTGTAGAGACATATGTGCATATGCATACACCCACACAGGCACAGACATAGACACAAACATAAACATTTCTCTACTTATGTTTATAATTATAGCTAAGCATTTACACTGTCTTAATAGCATATAGCATTTGTGTCTGAGACAGAGATACAGGGGCATCTGTGTTGTGTTTGTTGGTGTGTGCGTGTTTGGGTGTCTGTGTGTATTAAATAAACCAAAATGGCAGCCACAATCATGCCATCTTGAGCTTTTTGATTTTCCTCTGTAGATGTACCTGGTGAGTTTATTTATTACATATTTCAGAAGTAGTCCGTTATTTTTAACTGGAGCATATTTGGAATTTTGACTTAGGTTTAGTAAAAAAAAAAAAAAGAGCTGCCATATGAAGTTTGTGTGTTCACAAACTGCATGTCACCTATTTTCCCAAATCCCCTCCTCTGCAAGACATTTCCTGACATTCCAGCAGAAACTTTGTGATGTTAACTTGTTTTTGATGGGGCAGGAAATAGATGACTGGCAGAGGAATATCAGATGGCACATTGCATACCTGTGCCTTAGTTATGTGCCATTAATTGCTTTAACAAACTATATATTCTCATTTTTTTTATGTTTGTGGCTAGTACAAGGGGAATTTAGAAATTTTGCATTTGCAAAATTTGGAAGTCCTAGTCCAGACTAGGTTTAGGAAACAGGAATGGGAAGCACTTTTGCTTAAAAAGTCATTGGGAGTCTTGACAGCATACTAATTTTAATAAAAAATAACTAAAGTTCCAGACGCAATCAGAATAAACAGCATTGGATCTAATAATCTGCATTGAAGTGAGTCAACCTGATTTATTAAAGTACTCTCAAGTTACAACTCACAGTCTCCCAGTTTGTAGCATGGTGACTTAACCACTGACTAGACCAAACTGGCTCTCAATTATTATATGCGTACTTAATATTGTATGTTGTGATGAGTCTAAAAAAATTGTTGAACAAAACATAATTCAGAAATTCATTATAATGCAAATATGATCTAATGAAATTATATTGTCTTTGCAGAGCAACTGTTTTTCAAGATCCGGAAAGATACTGGGTTGTTATATCCGACAAAATTATTTTCCCTAGAGATTCCAATGTAACAGGAAATGGTAACAAAGTGGCTGATGAGGCCAAACAAAGCAGTGTATCACCAAGAAGTAGGAAGAAGGTTTGTAGAAATAACTCAGAATTAACATGCTATGTATGTAGCTAAGCACTTCTAAGTCCAATTACAATGTAGAGACTTAACTATACTTAAATCCCCCATAATTTAAACATTACTAACTTAGTTGAAATTAATCATATTCAGTTTTGACTGAATTATTGCTTACGTTCATATACATCACTCTGAATCTATGCTTGGAGTCCCCTTGCATTGAGGTACAAAAATAAACTATACTATATATATGTGTGTGTGTGTGTGAATATACAATTTTTCACATTGGTGAAAAATGACTATGAGTAATACTGTTTGCAGAATGATATAATTATATTTCCAGGCATACCCATTCTGTCCAATACCCTGTACACAATTTTTCCCCAGAGTTTTCAACTCAAATACATAGTCAAATGATAAAAATCAAGAAAGCGAATTAAAAATCAAGAAACAATAGGACTCCATATAATATTTTGGCATAAGCCTTTTAATTATTATTATTTTTATTTTGTCTTTACAGTCTTCTAGCATTATTGTAAGAGTAAACTGTGGCCAGGTAAGAATTCTTGGACAATTTCCAGATTAACCTCTTGTGTTTATTCACTGTATCCTATGGTAAATGCATTTAAATCTGAGCTCATAGGTGTCAGGCCCCAAGAACCAAGAACAACAATTTCCTTTATTGTTCTCCACCTACAGACAGAATCTTGCCAGACTAAAACAATTACACCCATAACTATAGTTATATTCTGGCAATTGCAAGAGAGGGGCCATTTTAACTCTCTTCCTGCCAACCAAACTCTACAGATTCTTTGCTCTCCAGAATGCAGCCCCTCCCTCTTGCGAATCCAGGTGACATTCCACCACACCAGTCTCTTCAATATCCTTGTTTTTGATCAGAAACAGGCTCAAGGGGATTTGTGTTTATCCTCTTCATCAGCATACCAAACGTATTATAAGAGATGAAGGGTGCATTCTCCAGCTGACCAGTGGGATAGTGCAAAAAAACAGCATCCAATTAATGTCTTTCCTGGTTCCCCGTTAAATTTAGTTCGTTCTGTGTTTGCAAAAATTCTGAACATTTGCAAAGAGATGGATTGCCACATTACCAGCAGGCCATCCCTCTGCTTCATCTAGAAATTATTTTCTGCATCTAATCTCTACAGAGAGAAAGAGAAAATTGGGAACCCACTGTAAGGCGATTTGACACAAATTATTGCTGGGGAAATAATCCATCCTAAAGCTCTGTAGAGGACCAGTGTTTCCATTGGGAATTGTCTTCATTATGATTCCTAGCGAATCACAGTTCAAGCAAAAATGAATGGGTTTGGCTGCCAGCTGGCATGGCAATGGATCCCACAGGTGCAGGGTCAGTTCCCAGAAGCAGTGCGACTGTTGCATGACAAGGTACTCCTAACCTGTCTGTGTAACAGCTTATCTCTCCTCTGCTAAATATATTACTATATTGCATTTTTTCAGCATGGCACAAGAAGAGAAGCAAGATTCCTAAACAGACATGGGGGGAGGGGCAAAATACAGATGAATCCCATTTCCTGTTTCTGTGCTTCTTTGCAATCGGTATTATAAAATGCCTGTAACGCTCTTTGGTAAAGTGTGCAATCTATTTCACAAAAGAATATCAGAACAAAAGATGGGCGATAGGAAAAAAAAATTATTATTTGTACTTTATTTGTATAAATATATGTATTTAGACTTGATTTGCGTTTTCAAAGGCTTGGAGCTGCCTTGATGAGAAATCAGGTTATATTTCGAAGCAATTGCCTGTTTATGATCTCTCGATGCTTTATTGAGCCTGACGTTGCATTGGCTTGATCAAATTCTCTAGAATTTTAACAGTATTTTATTACTTTAGGGTGGATCTTATGGAAGTGGCAGCGAATGTGTCCAGGTAAGCATTATTTTTCTTTTAATATATCTCATCCAGTGGTGGGATTCAGCCAGTTCGCACCAGTTCGGCAGAACCGGAAGCTAATTTTTTGTTGCCCAGGCCCAGAATAGACTTCCGGAAGTGCCATCCGCACAGAGAACCGGTTGTTCACATATTTGAATCCCACCGCTGATCTTGATTTTTCAAGAACATATGTAAGAAGTACCTTGGTGGAGAGCCCAACTAGGCCACCATACTTTTCCAGTTGCCCACCAGGCATATTTGGGAAGCTTATGGTTCCCAGTCAGATTGGGGATTAGCTAGATTGGCAGGCATTTCCCAAATTCAGAACAATTTGTGGATGTCAAGTCAGAAAACACTAGGCTGTATAATTGTCTGCATCATTTGTCATACCCTCAAAAAAAATTTTGGATTGTAAGCTACTAGATAACATGAAAAAATTGTTGAGGACCCTTCTTCGGGCCTCACTGTGACCTCATTATACTGGCCTTTAAAAAACCAAAATGACTTCTTTTTAAATTAGTATTAAAAATAAATTTCTGATTTTCAAATGAAACAATATTCAAGGTGAGTAAACTATGTGAGAATGAAAAAAAGCATATACGGTAGCTTACTCATCTTGAATATTGTTTGACTTTCATGAGGGATAGGACATGGAAATATTGACAATACTATTATCAGTATATACGTTTTTTATGAACAAACTACTGATCTGATTCTTTGCAGGGTTCCTCACAGAGTGGTAGCAGTCAATCTCAGGTAAGAATTTCCTCCACCATCCTCCCCATGTTGCCTACACATGTTAGTTATGTGTAGGCAAAGGCCTAATATTAGAGGCATTGTTGAGAAGAATACAGTGATTGCCGTAACTTGTATCACACTTCTCGATGATCCCTTAATTGTACAAATTGTACAAATTTATGCGGAGCCATCTTCAGGATTGTTACGGAGAGATTATACTTACATTGTTTTATATTAGTTACTCTTATTTTCCCACATTCTTGTACTCAGAATACAATATTAGGAGCCTGAAAAAGTGTTTCTTAAGCCACAATGTTTGTTTCTTTCTGTTCTACAATCCTGGATGGGACAGACTAAATCAAACGTAGTGTAGAATAGTTCTTTTTTTCTCTCTCTTTCTCTCTAGAATAGAATAGAATAGAATAGAATAGAATAGAATAGAATAGAATAGAATAGAATAGAATAGAATAGAATAATAACTTTATTGTCACTTTAAATGTACATTAATCAGCATACATTAAAACGAGATTTTGTTGCATGTTTCCTTCTGGAGTTGCACGACAAAGAACTATCTGTAAAATTACCAATTATCTCTTTTAAAAGATAAATAAGTAAAGTTTAATTTAAAAAAAGGATGTATTTTCAAAATATATATAATATCTATAGATGGACTTAGAGTATACAATTAATGCTCACTATGACATTAACAAAAGATACCAAGCAAAATTCTTTGTAGAGATCTGGATTTTAACTGCTTGGAATCAAACCTGAAGAAAATTGGCTTGGATGACTAATGGAGAGAGAATTATAGGGACACAGTTTTAAATCAGCATAACTGTTTATAAGGAAGAATATTAAGCCATTGTGTTCAATAGACTTACCTTTTGCATACAGTTAGGTTGTCTCTGCATATATATTCAAGATATTCAATATTTATATGTTACTTATATGTAAGGGTGTAGGTCTATATATATGTTGTATATAGTATGTTTTAAATGTGTTATGTATGTGTACACTTTGACAGGAAGCAACTAAATTTTATTTTTAATGTGTGCTATTGTGCCCACAGGAAAAAAATGACAATAAAGGTTATCTATCTATATGGTTCTGACAGTAAAATGCTCGTGCACACAATGGATTGATAGATCCCTCCATGATCTATTTGTCAGTCCCTCACTGATATGGAAACCATGCTCACTCTGAATCTCTTCTACCATCTTATTTACAACAGGCAGTGCCATCCCTTTGGCATTCAAGCTACCAGGCTCCTATGGATCACTAGAATTCCCCACTTGTGAATCCCTAGTTTTAGATACTGGAAAATAGATTAAGGAAAACTGTATCTTCTTCCTGGTTTTCCTTTACCTGAAAAGCAAATAAATCAACCCGAGCAATCATTATAGTTTCATTCTCTTTCTGCACCAAAATCAGTAACTTTTGGTTTCTTTCCAAATTATGCACTTTGTTCCCAAGGACACCAGCAGTTATTCTAAAGGAAACCAATTTTTTTCTTTAGAGTAGATGAACATTAATAAAACTCTGCTACACCTCATCGTTTCTTTTGACGTAGTAAATGAAACCACTGGCAAAGGAATAACCTGTTCTTGCTTTCTTCTAGGGAGGCTTAGTCTATCAAGGGGGAAGCATCAAAAAGGTTGGATGCCTTGGTGTAAGTATATATTTCTCTAGTGGTGGGATTCAGATATGTGAACAACCGGTTCTCTGTGTGGATGCTGCTTCCAGAAGTCCATTCTGGGCCTGGGCAACAAAAAATTAGGTTCTGCCCAAGTGGTGCGAACTGGCTGATTCCCACCACTGTATTTCTCCCATTTCTATTTAAGGTCAGAGATGGGCCACTCAGAGCTCATAAGCTTCATAAAACTGGTTGGCCCCCTTTTTTACGATCCTGAATCCCCCCAAATTATATTGCCAAGTCATGGCCTCTTCAGCAGCCCTTTTGACGGCCCTTTCTGCCCTCTTGGCCTTGGTGGTCCTGGCGGCTTTTCGTGGCGGCCTTGGCGGCCCTCCTGGTGGCCCTTTAGGCGGCCCTCCCGGCCCTCCCTCTACGGTGGCTCCGGTGGCCTTTCCAGCGGCCTTGGCGGCCTTTGTAGCGGCCTTGGCGGCCTCTCAGGCGGCCCTCTCGGCGGCCTTTTCGGCCGTTCCGGTTTCGGCGGCTTTGGTGGCTTCTTCGGCGGCCTCTTCGGTGGCTTTGGAGCCTTCCCAGTGGCCTTGGCGGCCTCAGCGGCCTTTCCAGCGGCCTCGGCCGGGTGAGGATTTGGGGCCTGGACTTGGACTTGGCCCGCCCCGGCCTAGAGGACCCGGCCTAGAGGACTTGAGGACTGTCTTTCGAGGACTGTTCCCTTTTGGCCCTGGTTTAGAAGACCTGAGGACTGCTAAATAACATCCTCCCTTCTGTTCCATGGACTCCCTTTGCCGGACTTATGTACCCTAAGACGGTCCTGCTGGCCTTGCGCGACTCACCCCTCGCGCAGGCCTGGCCCAGTAACATCTCTAGGGCCTACCTCGAGGATGGGGTGTGGAACCCCGAGAGGTGGCATGCA
>NW_015387320.1:227279-234491 GCF_001527695.2 Protobothrops mucrosquamatus
AGCGGGCCTGGCCTAGGGAGGATTTTAAATCGGGTTTATCTTAAGAGTAATTTTTAAATAGCACAGCTTTAAATATTCGGTTTTAATTGGTTTTACTTCGGTGGGGTTGTAAATGTGTTTATGTTTTTTAATATGTTGTGAGCCGCCCTGAGTCCCGTTGGGAGAAGGGCGGGATATAAATCAAATAAAATAAAATAAATAAAATAAAATACATTTTAAGGTGATTTTCCCCCCCATCCCACATAAGTCCTAAAATAGCTGTCTTATTCAATCTCCCAAGAAAGAAAGAAAGAAAGAAAGAAAGAAAGAAAGAAAGAAAGAAAGAAAGAAAGAAAGAAAGAAAGAAAGAAAGAAAGAAAGAAAAAGATGAATATTTTCTAGCTTTACCTGTTTTGATGACATCATTTCCACTGTGGAATAGTGGTTAAATGATTAGATTAGGAACAGGAAGGCCAAGATTTTAATCCACCTTCAGTCAAGAAAGCTCAATAGATGATTTTGGGCCAATCGCTTATGCTCTCAACCCAATGTAGATTGTTATTTTGAAAAAAAAATAGGCAATGGGATTTCCCTTGAGATCCTGGGGAAAAAAATAGGATAGAAATCTAAGAAATGTATGAACTTAATAAGGATACCGCATGACTTCAAAACAATAACAGGAACAACAAAATCTGCCTGTCCATGATTTAGATCTTTGCCTTCAAATAACTGTAATTAAAACTAGATAATAATATTGACGTTTTGGTGCATCTATTTAAGTTATGCTCTCTTATAAAAACTGGCATGAGTCTTTGGAAAGAAAGCCGTAGTGGTGCAGTGGGTAGAAGGTAGTATTTCAGGCTAACTCTGCTCACAGCCTAGAGTTTGATCCTGACAGACTCAAGGGTGACTCAGCCTTCCATCCTTCTGAGGTCAATAAAATGAGGACCCAGATTGTTGGGTGCAATATGCTGACTCTATAAACCATTCAGAGAGGGATGTGAAACACTGTGGGGCAATATATAAGTCTAAGTGCTATTGCTATTGTTATAACTTCAGCAGCGTCATTGTATTGCATAGGCTTCCAATTCTCTACCTTCTTAGTATAATTGAGGATACTGTTTTTGACTTACAGATGTGATGGAGTTTGGAATGTCCCTTGTCTAGTCTTTCAAGAATAGTAATGATTTTGGAAAGTGTGTTTCCAGAAATTCCCTCTTTTGAAAGATTTCCACAAATGATGCTTTCAGAAAGAGGGCTCCCAGTCCTAGCAGTCAAGAGACACAGTGCCACTTTTTTCATTTGTTCCTTAAACAAATAAACCCTTCAGAAAGGACCACAGAAATTGTGGCAAACAGAAGATAGTTAGAAAGTAAAGGCAACATTCCTAGATGATGCTTACAATTCTGAGAATAAAGCGGCATTTTCATAGCAAAAGCATTATATGGAAACAATGGATGCAAAATATTCTTCATTTGTTCTTCATTCTTCAAGGGTCTTCATTCAATTCCCTATTTTTCATACAGGGTGGAACTGCAAGTGTCTACGACAAATACGGTTGCCGTGATGTAAGCCTTCTTCTGTTGTTTGAGTGGTGCTGTTGGTGGCATTTATTCTGTTTAAAAATCCCATGTTTTTCAATATATTCAAATTATAATCGTCCTCCTATTTTCGTGAAAATAAGTCCCACTAAATGGAAGCCCCTTCCGAATGTACAGTGGGAAATTAATTTTTAAAGTTACACGTATGCTTAATGATTTATGTTGCAATTGATAAATCTGAAAGCCATAAAACTAAACACATATAAACTATGAGCACATCCACACATCTTTCCTCAATCTTTCATAAAGAAATGTAAAGCAAAATCTATAATAATCTTTATTTTAGCAAATCTTAAAATACAGAGAATACCAGGAGTCCATCAATGCTCACTCTCCTTTTTCCAGTTGACCAATAGCTTCCAGCATCCTGCCTTCTCCCCTCCAACTGGGGAATAACAGAAATCCCCTCAGCTACATTCCCCAAAAGAAAAGAAGTTGCTAGTAGCCCTTAGCACCCACTTTCATGTGCTTGTAATATCTGTGGGCATGAAAAAAGTACTGCAGACCTGGGTCTAGAAACCAGAAAGCTAAAAGCTGGGATAAGAGTTGGGAAATGGGCCAATGGACCGCCCAGAAGCTGTGCAGAAGTGAAACAATTAAAAAAAAACCCAAATGTGCTGTAATTTCTAATGAATAGGAGCAGAGCCAGAAATGAATCAATTGCCCCTATCCAAAAAGACATCATAAGACCAGTCAGGCCCAGATCCAGTCCTGAAGAGTGCAAAATATTGGATGGGAAGTATCTTGCCCTAAGCTTGATGCTGCGTTTTCAGTAGCATTCCATTTAGATTTCCTTAACTGTGGGAAAGTATTCTAATAAGTTCTTCCAAGATTTTTTCCAAAGCTCTCGTTCAAGGTTCAGAAATTGGAATGAGGTGGGCTTCTTGGTTGTAGATGGACTCCCACTCTCTTTGTTCCTGGTATGCACAGCCAATGATCAGTATTATGGGAATTATAGTCCAGGAACATCTTAAAACCCATAGGATCCTAACCTTAGGTGGAGATTTAAGTTAAACCCTAATGAACAAGAACACCCTATTACAAATGCAAATCTCCTAAATTCTGCCAGTTCTATTTACAGTTGATTTTATTCTTTTTGCAGGGAGGCATAGACACTAGTGACGGCAGCAGTTATGGGCAGGTAAGCAATCAACTGCTATGTTAAAGGTTTCCAAAATATGGAGGCTGCTGAGGAAGGAGGTTTCCTAGACTGGTATAGTGCTAGCCTTTTAGGGCAGACCATGTCAGGAAACAGACACCACAAGAAATTATTGATATCCAGGGGTAGGCAACCTTGGCTCTTTTATGAGTCGTGGACTTCAACTCCCAGAATTCCTGAGCCAGCCATGCTAAGGGGAAAGGGAGAGGTTTCCAAGCTGAGCCACGCTGGCTCAGGAATTCTGGGAGTTGAAGTCCACGAGTCATAAAAGAGCCAAGGTTGCCTACCCCTGATATAGGCTATACTGCAATAACAGAATCTGGAAAAGCTGACAGTGTTTCTGTTTTCCTCTCTCCCTGTTACAATAAAAAAAGGTCAAGGCAGGGCTATATTAAGATTCTTTCTCTTTCTTTTCATAGGGAGGGAGTTAGAGGAGGGACACTGAGTGTATAATTTGGGCCATCGTGTTGACTTTCTGATGGCCCATGCTCTTGAAAATGCCTCTGCATGGGACTGTTGTCCAAGGGGTGGCATAAACTGCTCCGTGATGCCCCCTGGTGATGGTACAATCAACAAAATATAATACTTGTTTTTTTGTTTGTTTTTTTACAGTCTGTTTCGACTATTTCAGATAAAGGAAAGGTAGGTGCTTCTGAACGAAACCTCTGAAATATCCTTATGTAGGACCTTGTTGTTGTTTTTAAAAAAAGTGCAATCCTTCCTTGCAACAAACTTCTCTTCTGGTTTTCGGTCTAAGTCATTATCTTGCCTCTCTATTTAAAGCTAAAATTAGAAGTAGATTGATTACATTCGGCTCATGAAAAGATGGGCCAAAATATTTGGTTGCCTATGGTAGAGCAGTAAATTCCCCATCCACCCACGCTAAAATACATAGAATTTAAGGCCAGACAAATGAAACAGGAAAAAAAAATCCCATGAAATAAATACCATTGCCATTAACTTGCTGCCCTTTTATGGCTCCCAAAATCAGAGGTTGTCTGAGGTTGATCCCCACCTTCCCTTTCAGCCCCTCCTTAGATTTAAGGAGATGGTGGCACAGTGGTTAGAATCCTCTACTTTGGGTTCAGGTCTGGCATAGAAAGAACCTTAGCTCAGATTATTGTCTCTTTTGGCTGACAGATGGTCTCCAGAAACTCAGAGCATAAATTCTAATCTGTCAAAAGGAGTGTCACCTCAGCTTTCACATCTAACCCAGAGTTAGGAACTTGGTATTATTCTCCCACAATCCCTGATGGCCACAATATCTATGTTTAGTGGTGGTGAGGACTCCAATCAATGCATAAACTCATTATAGTGTTATAAATAAGTTGGTATACCTCAAGATGATGGGATATGGGGCAATACTACACAATTACAATATTGTGAAGAATGCACAACCTTCACAAGTACAGCCCTGGAATGTCAAACAAAAAGCCATGCTATCAGCCTTTTTTTCATATGCTTTTGAACGGACTCTATTAGACTTAACTCTGTGACATTTTTATTGTCATGGTCTAGATGCAAATTAGTCTTCCCTGCTTGTTCAGCCCCTGGATGAATGTGGATACAGATATTTGCTTAGGCACTATTGACACTACTGTCTGATATACAAATAGCTATTTGCATACCAGAGAGTACTGGTTACAAGTCTACTTTTTCATTTAAATCAGTGACAAGGCACCCACTGATTTTCATGAGGCAGCATGCCACCATTTCTGTGTAAAATGACGCTAACAATAAAATATACCCCAATTAGGCAGAAAAATGGAAATAATTATATGCTTTTCCTTCTTATTTTTCACATATCAGTTATTTGGGAAGAATAGTTTTGAATCACTCTCCCATTTCATAGATTTCTTTTCCTGGTATAAAAAATTAAAAGATTTTACAAGAGGAGTTTCCCAAATAATTTTTTCCATTCATTCAGTTTTTGAAAGACATGTATAATAGACAGCAAAAAAAATCCTAAAAGACTCCTGCCCTTTAAATTAAACAAAATCTAACTTTTATCTGTGATTATTTTTGACAGGTCATAATATATCCTCCTACAAAGCCTTTCCCACCTGAAGTAAGCCCTACTTATTTAATTCTTTAATTTTATTAATGTAAAAGAATGCAAAGTGAATGTCTAGTTGGAACTCATTGATCATGCAAAGAACGTTTTGCTGACTAGTCAAATAGTATTGTTCTTACTTATTATTTTTATCCTTTCTTTCTTTCTTTCTTCACAGCGTACAACATATACATCGGTAAGAATGATTATTTCCCCAATTGGGCTCAAGTCAATTTGTTTCTAATACTTCCATTTAAAAGATTTTGGATAGTCCTTCCATCTTTTCTTCTGTAATCTTTCTGGGCTAAAGAGAAAAAAAGGAGACAAAATAGCAGGAAACCATCATGTGAAGGTCATGAATGGGAAATTATGTCATCTTGAAACACACACATTCCTTTAGAATCAAATAACCTAAACGAGGCAAAGCGGGCTCATCATAAAAGTTTCTTCTCGAAATAATTATTAATTTTGTTAATTCATGTATTCAATTTTTTGGTCATGCAAAATTATTTTTGCAAATGATCTTCCCACTTGGGGACTTCTAAAATGGTAACATACTTTTTTTCTTTATGTTCTTTACATACATTACATTTTTATAGTGCTTGTCTGTTAAATTTTCACACACAATATTTCCGGACTGAACCTAGAACTGAAAAAAACTTTATTATTCAAACTTTGCTAAAAATTGGTTCACAACTTCCCGCAAACAATGCACTTTCCTGTAAATGAGAAAACAATGCACTTTCCTGTAAATGAGAATGAACTTATGTAGTTGATTTGTCCTACATATATATAAAACACAAAGACATTGTCTAATAAACATCTACATGCAAGAAGCGAGCAAGCAAAATATAATGTAATTGCTGCATTTAAAAAAGTATATAGATTGAAAGAGTGTTCAAGTATAGGGATGTAGATTTTTTTTTGTAACTTCCGCATTGTATAATGCAATTTATTTTGAATCCAAACACTCAAGTACATTAGTAACAGATGTAGTAAGTTACAATTAAGCATAAGTCACATTGTTTAAGAAAAGAAGTTCCATTTTCTTTCATTCATTCCAAAGTTATAATCTAATTTCTTTGAAAATAGTCTTTCAAAGCCACTTTCTTACATTGTGTGTTGGCACATAGTGGCCAACTGAGAGTCAACAGGAATGTTATAGGTCAAAAGCAACAGACTTGATCCAGAGTAAAATACCAAAGAGGAGTTTATTGAATAAATATTAAGAGAGTTACTAGAGAAAAAATATACCAAATTCTTTCAGCATGCCAGAAACCCCAAGGACAGCAGCAGATAGACCCTCTGAAGTCAGAAGTTTTATATAAACAACCTTTTGAGATTTTGGATCTACACCAAGGTTCAAACTAACTGGAGAAGAAAAGCACAAAAATGCTTTATGTTTTATTTAAGAGACAGCAAGTATAAACAAGACACTTGGGAATGGTTTGGTAGCACAGCTTATTGGGGACTTGGTCATAACTTTAGATAGTGGATTGTTTGCCAAGAATATCTTTAAGGAAGGTTGATGGTAGTAGACAGCACCTAGGGATGATCTGATGACACATCTTGTCAATACCTTAGGAACTGTCTCTTTGTTTATGAAAACGTTGCTTTTAGGCGGCGGCTGTTCCCCCTCCCTTCAAAAGTGTTAGATTAGTGGAATGGTGAATCTTCCTCTTTATCTTAATGGTTACAAATAACACTACAAATAAGACGCAAGACAAGAGGAATTAACCATAATAACGATGCAATCCACCAAACTCACAAGCAATTTCTTCTAAGCAAATGTGTGGAGAAATTTGCAATATATAAATTGCTGCAGCTGACTAAATAAACCTTTCTGCACAAGTATTTATTGTATCTGGAAAGGGGGGAAAAAAGAGGTCCACACCACTAACTCTTTGACAACCACCCATGCTGCCAACGCACGTGGACACATTATTAGAGTGATGTAGAGAATTCAAATGATATTTTTTTTTTCTCAATTTTTATAGCAACTTGCCAACTCCCACTACAAGCATATTCAGGTAAACAGTTTTCTTTTGCTTTATTTAAACATAATATCAGTTGTTTATCACTGGCAGATTTGAAATGAGGAATAAATCAGGGTTTCATATTTTGAATTGTTAGCTTGTATACACTTGCTCACGGCACTTGCTTTTTTTTTTTTCCCTAGTGTTTTCCCACAAGTGCAAGAGTGGTGATCTATTGGTTGCATAGGAATTGACTGAACTGACTCTTGTTGCCTGAGTCAAACACTGTGGGCTGACAGATGACTGGCCCAAAGTCATCCAGCCGGCTTTCATGCCTAAGGCAGAATTAAAACTAGAACTCTTGGTCTCCTGGTTTCTAACGTTATGCCTTAACCACTAGACCAAAATGGTTCTTCACCTGGATAAATCCTTGTCATGTTCTCA
>NW_015387320.1:237044-249425 GCF_001527695.2 Protobothrops mucrosquamatus
TAAACTCAGCCCCTGATAAGTTCTTATTTCTAAGTGGGGAGAAATCCTGATTGGCTGGTGTTTTCACATCTCAGATATTGATTGCAAGTCCAACCAACTGGTGGGCTCTAAATTTAGATCAGTTTTGGCTGTCCTGATCTTAATTTTGTACACTTGTGAATGCAGGTCTTCACAATCTGTGATTCCCCAAACAAATAGACGTTAACGGTTGTCTTTCCAAGCTAATGGAATTTTTTGATAAAACTGTAAAAATGGACTGGGATAGGTATAAATGCCACTTTTTCAGATCGGGATATTTGGAAAACTTTTTTTGTTTTGAGTGATACCTAACATTCTATTTGGTAGCTGTGTTTGATTGGTTAGGTGATAAACAGGGCAGGTTAGAGTTAAAAATTACTAGTAATCTTCTGGATGTGTGAGAATGGAAACACCGTTCTAGAATTAATATCTGCGTTTAGGAAAATATACTTATCTGTTTACATTTATTGTGGATAAATAGTAAAGGGTTCAGAGGTTTACCAGAGCTCCAGTATCCTATAATCCTTAGGTATCCTAATTGGTAGTTATGGGAATTGAGGGCTGGGAAGAGTTGATTAACGCTGTAAAAATAGTTGCAGTTCTACAACTAATGTTCTATAAAATTGTTGCTTTCTTCTACAGGGTTCAAATCCTGAAAGTGATATTCGTATTACAATTCAGGTAACTATTATTTCGTTTATGGAAATAGATTTCTATAGAGTTTTAATCCAGATTTGGATCTGCCTCGTGTGTAAAGCTGCACTGACTAATTTAAAGAAGAGCAGCTTCAGTTAATTGTACTGGAAGAGCATTTTAATTAAAAAATTTTGAGAGTAGGACAGGCAATCCTCAAATAATTGCTGGAATTTAAACCTGGCTTTCTCCATATGCAGATCTGATTTAGCTACCAGTTCCCAAATGTTAAACACAGATATGAAAATTGGATTCTTAATTGAAGTGCTTGCTTGTTTTAATTAAACAGAACAGAAATTACAATACCTAGAATTCTTGGCCAACCTAATCACTGGAAATTTTATTGATCGTAATCCTAATACATCAGGCTCATGGCTGGTAAGGAAAGCTGGCTTGGAACATCTATAGTTCCTTTAGTTCTGTATCTAGTCCACACTTCAATAACTAAAAAAAGCATTACCTTCTTGATATCCATTCATTTGCCTCAGAAAATGTTTTTAGTATTCTCTCTATATTACCTAAATTGGGGTTTTTAAAATTTCATTATAAAGATCTGATTAGAGAGCCAGTTTGGTCCAGTGGTTAGGGCACCAGGCTAGAAACCAGGAGACTGTGAAATCTAGTTCTAGTCCCACTTTAGGCATGAAAGCTGGCTGGGTGTCTTGAATCAGTCACTCTGTCTCAGCCCACAATATCAGGTTTGGGCAACAAGCCAGTCAGTCAGTTACAATCAATGTATCAATGCTCAGTTGATCTTTTTTTTTTTTCCAGCCTGCACTTGTGAGAAAAATATTAAGAAAAAATGAAAAACTATAAAGAACTTGCTTCTCTATTCAGCATCTTAATTACACTTAACATAATAGAACCAATTAATATTTATGTTCAAGAGATTACGTTTGTTTAACAGGAAAAGCAATCGTAATTATATACCGTATCAGATCTTCTTCCAACATATTTTTCTAAATGTATTATTTGTAACATAACTACAGGTAGTCCTCAATTTACGACCACAACTGAGCCCAAAATTTATGTTGCTAAGTGAAACATTTGTTAAGTGAGTTTGGCCCCATTTTACGAATTTTCTACCACGGTTGTTTAAGTGAATCATTGCGTTTGTGAAGTTAGTAACATGGTTGTTAAGTGAATCTGGCTTCCCCAGTGACTTTGCTGGTCAGAAAGTCGCAAAAGTGGATCCCATAACCCCAGGACACTGCAATGGTCATAAATGTGAGTCAGTTGCCAAGCATCTGAATTCTGATCACATGGCCGTAGGGATGCTACAACAGTCATAAGTGTGAAAAATGGTCATAAGTCACCTTTTTTTCAGTGCCGTTGTAACTTTGAATGGTCACTAAATGAACTGTTGTTAAATCGAGGACTACCTGTACTTGAAGTGCTTCTGGTTTTTAAAATGGTTTCTGTTATTTTTCCCTAGAGTGGGCAACCGATTAAAGTTTGTGATAAGGTAAGCACTGTTTCACTATCAACATCACCGAATCAATATAGTTTGATAGGCAGCCCTCTAATTTTGAAGGATAAGTTGACAAATTAGAGGAGGATAAATCTGCCCTTCGCTACTAGGCTGGACCTGCTAGGTCTAAAGCAGGGGTAGGCAACCTTGGCTCTTCTATGACTCGTGGACTTCAACTCCCAGAATTCCTGAGCCAGCCATGCTGACTCAGGAATTCTGGGAGTTGAAGTCCACGAGTCATAGAAGAGCCAAGGTTGCCTACCCCTGCTCTAGAGTCAAAGGTCTAACTAGCTGTTATTAGAGAAAAGTGCAATGTAATAGTTAAAGTGTTGGACTAAACCAGGTCCAAGTCTATTCTCACCAAACCTCACCAGTTAACTTTGAGCCAGGCTTAATTTTCCAACCTTCCATCTTAATTCTTGCTTTTAAGCTTAGCTAGATGGTTTATGTGGACTTAGATGTGGCTCATGTGGCAACAAATGGCAACGTGCAGCTAAGCTCAGCTTTGAATAAAGAGAGAAGAACTCTTTCTTTAGAGACTGTTCTTAGATCCACAAGCAGGAGGTATTCTCTCTAGGATAACGTTAATATGAGGGTAAGTAAGACAAGCAGCTGCTTTTCCTTGTTCTAGAACAGGGGTAGTCAACCTTGGCTCTTTTATGACTCTTGGACTTCAATTCCCAGAATTCCTGAGCCAGCTTAGCTGGCTCAGGAATTCTGGGAGTTGAAGTCCACGAGTCATAAAAGAGCCAAGGTTGACTACCCCTGTTCTAGAAGATAAAGGAAGCCTGGTTAGAGGGGAAAACTGTCTACTGTTCCTCCCCGAATCATTGTTTGCGGTGAAGGTGGTAACAGCAGCAAGTCATATGGAGGCTACGGAACACCAGCATCCTGCAATCTGCCAAAGGATACTAAATCAAGGATAATTGGTCTCCTCGTTAAAAGCCAAGATAGTAGGGAAGATGTGCTTAACAGCAACTATTGGATAGGACATTCAAGAATTAACTTGTCAACAGAACATCTGTGTAACAAAACACAGGACGTCTGCAGCTGTAAAATACTACCAAGAACATTCCACAAAAATATGAAATATTAAGACATACATTGGGGGGGTGTGATGGCTCAGTGATTAAAGACACTGAGCTTGTCAGCTCGCCAGGTTCAAGGCATGAATGCTGCACAACGGGGTGAGCTCCCGTTCCTTGTCCCAGCTCCTGCCCACCTAGCTGTTCAAAAGCATTCAAATGCGAGTAGATTAATAGGTATCACTTCGGTACAAAGGTAACAGCATTCCGTGCACCTTTGGCATATAGCCATCTTGGCCACATGACCCACGAAATGTCTTCGGACAACACTGGCCCCCTTGGCCAAGAAACAGAGATGAGCCCCGCACCCTAGAGTCAGACACAACTGGACAGAGAAATCTTTACCTTTACATAGACTTTATGTATGCTTTGGGAGTACTCTCTGATTTCTAATCGTTTCATTTCCAAATAATGGTTTGCTTCTTTCTTTCTTTTTTTATAAACAGACCTCCCCTTCTTACAACAGCCAAGCCTGTAAATTGGTAAGTATATTCTCAAAACTGAAACTGTTTTTACTCCTTTAGGGTCATTTGGCTTTTTGATACACACGATCAAATGTATACCTTTGGTGCACCTTTTTTTTTTTAATAAAGTATTGTTTTGCTATATGATTCGTGGACTTCAACTTCCAGAATTCCTGAGCCAGCCACGCTGAGGGGAAAGGGAGAGTTTCCAAGCCTGAGCCATGCTGGCTCAGGAATTCTGGGAGTTGAAGTCCACGAGTCATAAAAGAGCCAGGGTTGCCTACCCCTGTGCTATACAAAAAGGTATGGAAAGAGAAAAATGCAGAAGGGGAAATAGCAAATTCAGCCTTATTTTTAACACGCCACAAAACACTGACCCCGGAAAATCTGTCTTTGCATTATGTTGATTCAGAGCCAGCTCTTAAACAGAAAGCAATGCATGTAGGGAATCCCAAGACTGAAAATCTTCCCAGTAGTGAGGAATTATAGTTTTTGCTCCTGTCTGTGTTCAGTACGTCCGTAATAGTTTTCATGTCAATGTTCCAAGCTTTGAATCTATAATTCCAAAATATATTTTCACTTTCTTAACAGACCATACAGTCTTCTGCATCTCAAAGTGGTGCTTCTTCTGTCTCTCAGGTAAATTTTCTTTTGTCATTGTTTTTGATGATATGTTATCAACCTGAGAAATCTGGAGGATTTATTTGTTTAGCGTATGGATATCATACATGGAGTAGCAAACTATACAGTATTAACATTTCACCTAGATTAGTAAAACACAAAATATAAATGTTAAAAAGATCTATGTTCAAATACCAAAGTCTAGGCCAGGGGTAGGCAACCTTGGCTCTTTTATGACTCGTGGACTTCAACTCCCAGAATTCCTGAGCCAGCATGCTGGCTCAGGAATTCTGGGAGTTGAAGTCCACGAGTCATAAAAGAGCCAAGGTTGCCTACCCCTGGCCTAGACCATCTAACCATTGAAGCACAGCATTGTTTATATTAACAAAATCAGATAGTGGATCAGTATATGCCCTCAGCTTACAACTGATCATGATGTGATCTACAATTTGAGGATTATTCCTCATTATGTACTTCTGAGAATCTCTAAAACTTCCTTCCAGTCTAGTGGGAGGAACCTGTGGTACAGTCTCTTCCCATAAAAATTTAATCCCTTTTCTGGGAGGACAAAGATAAGCGTGGGAAGGAATTCTTTTTTAAAATCATCCCATGCATTATTTCTTCATAGAAACAATCTTCTCCACCAGAGATTTATAGCCAAGGCTGCTAGGATTCCACCCACGGACATATTTAAAAATCATGAATTATACTATTTTTAATCCTTTACTCACTCCAAAAACAAAGCAAAATTAGTCTCTTCAGAGAACTTGTCAAATGCAGACCAGCAGTAGGATCCACAAGAGGTTTCATGGGATATGGGATTAATTTTGTTTGTGATCCCTTATTTAACTACAGATAAGCCTGCAGAAGTTAATTATCTAAATGACTCCTAAAGTTATAGAAAACATTCATCTTGGGAAATTTTTTGACAGAAATTGTATTCTTTACCGGTATTGATTCCATTGCAGTACAAACAATAATGGTATCTGGAGTCTTGCGGTGTCCATCACAGCCCAGAGTTTTGTTCAAAAGAGAGTATATTTTGGATATATTTGGATATATATTTTGGATCTCTCTCTCTCCCTCCCTCCCTCCCTTTCTCCCTATCTCTCTCAATCCCATCTATTTATCATATCTCTCTCTCATCCATCCACCATCCATCCATTCATCCATCCATCTCCAAAGTATGCATGCATATATATATAAAGTGTTTCTTGAACTTAACACTTTTAGGATATTTCCTATCTGCTTAATATTTTTTTTTTAGCAATTAGAAATTTCTCCTCCTTTGTATATTCTGTGACAATGTCTTTTTCATATCAGGATTTGTAGATGTGGGGTTATTTTAAGAAATATGTTCCATTTCATACAAAAGCGATGTCTTAGTTGTGCTATTTTTTTTCCATCAGGGTGAAACGATTATAGTAGGTGGTGGTAGACCTTCTACTTCCGTCAGTGGCAGTGGAACTTCAATTATAGTTAGTGACGGGAGACCTTCTTCAATTGGTGATAGTGGAACTTCGATTATAGTTGATGGCGGTAGACCCTCTACTTCTGTTAGTGGTAGTGGATCATCATCTACATTTGGCAGCAGTGGATCTACTGTATCAACTGGCAGGAATCCTTGTGGTCAGGTTAGTATCTTTTCTCACAAAAAACAACCAGCTAAAATGTTTCTTATGTTTTACTTGTAAAGAGAGATCTCTCCACCCCACCCTACAAAATAAAATTTTAATATAGTAGTTACAGTTCAGTTTGACATTGGGAAAGCTTGCGTATAATCTTAAGCCATGGTTGTATAATATGGAAAAGGGAGTGAATCTACTCCTCTCCTACTCAGCCAACATGGCTGCAAGGAGGTCAGCAAAATTATACATGTTTTGTTTGAATTACGTTTGACTAATAAAAATAGCTTGTTTTAATGTATAAGTAGCAGTATTCTTAGGTTTGAATGATATCACAAGCAACAATTAATAAAAAAAAGAAACAATAGTTTCAAAATATTTTCAGTCACATTAGAAGAGAAACGAGAATATGAAAACTTCCTGTGACTTGTTTTCATTATGTTAAACTATCTTTAGGGGTTATATATGAACCAGCTCCTTATTTCCATAATCTGATGAATGTCTGTTTGTATTCATTCTGATTATTGTGATGTGTTGAAATTCTTCATATTCAAACAGAAAATTGTATAATCAATTTTGAATCATGAATCCATCTGTTGGCTGAAGAACTCCTATTTCTGATTATGATTGCAATGTCTTTTCTTCAGTTGAGGGATTTTTTTCTCAATTTAATCTGTAATGTGCAAATAGCAATATTTTAATTTATTTTAATCAATTTATACTGTCAATTAAAAAGCTGTTTATTTTTTTTACCCACAGGGAAATATCCCTGACAAGAATCCTTGTAAGCCGGTAAGATTTATTTCTCTAAATCATTGAGGGGAAATTGTGGTTCTTCAAATAATCTTGGGGTTATTGTATTTTGATGTCAGCAAAGGTACCTATTGCCCATTCCTTGCCCAAAATTCATTGAAGACATGCTTCTAATTTCCTTAATTGTCAAATTCTTTTGCTTTGAGAAACCAGTGACAAGCTTAGCAGGGATTTAGTAGCTGTTCATTTTTGAATTATTGAATTTTCTTCACTACAATTATAATTGTGATATCCAGTGCTTAAACATCCAAAAAGCAACGCCAGTCCATTATTGAACAAGGGGTAGCATTGATCACTGTCTGCTTGAGAAATTGCTTTAGACTAAATCTTTCCAACCTTTTAATTGATTAACACCTCCGTGCCATTCCCTTTTTTTTTTTAACAAGGAAAAATGCTAAACACAAAATAAGACCACTATTTTCCTTTGAATTTGAACAAATCTGCATAGGCCACATTATAGGCTTGTGCAAAATTTGATACTCTAATATTTGAGAACTGTACTGATTTTTTTATTATGTGAAATTATACAACAAAATATATTTTTAAAAGGGCTCTGGCTGGAGATTGCCACTGTGTTCCTTTATTTGTCTTTACTTTCTCCAAAACAATTTCTTGTTTGACAGGATTTTCCGTTAAAATTATTCTTTCCTATGTAATGTCATGGAAGGTTAAATTGATTAGAAAACTTGTAAAGGGTCTCTTTCATTCAAAACATTTTAGTTGCTTTCAGAAAATAGGCTTTTAATATAGTCAAGAGGGGTACTGTTCCTACTCAATAGAAATGTAAGAAAAAAGACAAAAAGAAACCCAGTAGAAAAATATGGAAAAATTCCAGCAGAAACCAGCAACATCTGATATGTAAAGCTTTATGAATAAAACAAGAATGATCGCGCAATTTAAAAAAAGAACTTCAGCAGAAACACTCTTTCTTTAAACCTGTTCCACAGTAAATATATTTCAAAACATTTGGATGCTCTGAAGTAGATATAAATCAACTATATGTATATATTTACATTGTAATAGTGCCCCAGTCAGCCATGTGTGGACAGCTAAACCTATATAGTTAATATATGTTCAATAAATAACCTAAGTCTAGAAAAAAGCATAAGAAAAACCACAAAATTCTAATAAAGGAGTGGTGTAATGTAAATTTTGGAATCAAGTTCCTATATCCTCCAAAGTTTTTTTTCCCCATGTTAACATTTTAGGTTATGTTGCGCAGTCATTTTTGCATAGGGCAGATCTGGACAAAACAGCAATCTTGGTTTATCACTTACACAAAAAGATGCATTGGAAATATCTGTCTGCAGGACAATTTCAGCAAATTTAAAACAATGTTTGCTTTGTTTAAACATGCCTCATTCTGGACTGAGAGAAGCCACAGCTTCATGTTCAGACAAAATGGCCGGCGATGCTTACAAAGAGAGCTTGGAAGGCATTGGTCATACATTAGCAGCTGAGCCATCAGTCTGCCTTTTCAAAATGCAGCCATGAAAGAGGAAGAGACATTTATTTCATGCAGGTCACTTAAATGAGAAAGCATGTTTTTGCATTGGGAAGAAACAAGTTCTTTAAAGTTAAGAGTACAAAAATTATTTGGCCAGATAACTCATGAAATTAGGTAATAATCATGCTCTGTTTGAATATTATGACATAACTGTCTTAATCAAGTGGAAGAAATTAAACTCACTTAGGGTTTGCTCTGCTATTTTGAATATTTGGTCAAAGAATCCAAAATTTCTAAACCTTTTCTTACTGTGTTGACAAAAAGCAGCCCATCCTCAGTTGGGTGAATTTAATTCTGTTTTAAGACCTCCTGCCCAAACCATAGGCACATCTTCATTAAAAAGATAAACCGTATAATCCTTGGTACTCATATAAGATTTTAAGGGATGATTTTAAAAGTAATTACTTTTAAAAGTAATTTTAATCGGAAACACAGCTGGCAATATTTGGTTTTTAATTCGGCTTTTATTGGGGTTTATATTTTTTGTATTTCTGTATTTTTGTATTTTGTGTATAGTATTTGTTTTTTAATATGCTGTGAACCGCCCTGAGTCCTACGGGAGAAGGGCGGTATACAAATTAAAATTAACATAACATAACATAACAAGATTCATATTTACAATGTTTTCACTCATTGTTTCTCCCATAGGCTGGATCATCATCTCAGCAAAGTTTTGGAAGTAGCCATGTAAGGACAGAGTATATTGTTTTATTTCTACTAAGACTTTTGTGTATTATTGAAGTGCCAATTTACAAAAAAAAATATCTTGTTTTTTTGCAGAGTGGTTCCTCCCAACAAGGTTATGGTTCCCAGGTAAAATCAATCTTTCAGTGAATCTGTTTCAGAAAATGCAAAAACTACTGAATTTTGTGTATTATTGTGCCAATTTACAAAAACAAAATCTTGTTTTTTGCAGAGTGGTTCCTCCCAACAAGGTTATGGTTCCCAGGTAAAATCAATGTTTCAGTGAATCTGTTTCAGAAAATGCAAAAACTACTGAATTTTGAGTATTATTGAAGTGCCAATTCACAAAAAGAAATCTTGTTTTTTTGCAGAGTGGTTCCTCCCAACAAGGATATGGTTCCCAGGTAAAATCAATCTTTCAGTGAATCTGTTTCAGAAAATGCAAAAGCTGCTGTTTGGTTTGCTATACTTTTTTCAAAAATAATAATTAGAACAACTGTGGCAAAAGAAAACAAAGATAATAATAATAGGCACCCAATCCCAAAACATCTGGAGCACCGTTTGAATACCATCAGTATTGACAAAATCACCATCAGTCAATTGCAAAAGGCAACCTTACTTGGAACAGCTTACAGCCTGGGATGATTTTAACATCACCACTACCTTTAACACCATCAAACATACACATCTGCTAATCCCAGGTCCAGGTCCACTCAGTAGGTGGATTAAAAATGCCAAATCTAGTCTAAATATCTGGCTGACTGTGTCACAAACCATAATATACTATTAAAAACTATTCATCTTTCTGAATGGATTATCACAACAGTCTTTGGAAATAATCAGGTTGACCTATTTTTAATATTCAGTCATTTTAGCCTGTTCCACTCTTGCTTAAAAAGATGGACTATTTTACAAAGACCCAGTTTGCACTGAATGAATGAATAAATGAATGAATGTTGTTTCTTTATCGGAAGGGTGGGTTTATTTTCTATTGTTCTTGCCAACAAATAGAAAGTAAACAAATAAATAAGCCAACAAGCATTCTGTTTTCTTATTTCTTTTTTTCCCAACAACTTGACTTAAGTTAAAGAGCTTTGGCAGCTCCAGACCTTCACAGCCACACTTTGGATGGGAGCAAATTAGGGCATCCCACACCTTCTTGGAAATCTAGCGCATACTTTCTTGACCAATTGCCTTGTAACCAAAGCCTTTTTGTTAGTAGCATCAGATGAAGTAAGCTTTCCTTTATAAACCATTATTTGTTTTCAGACAATTAAGCTTCATGTACCTGTGCAGTTTCTACCTGTTTTGTACTCAGAATACAGACATCTTTTCAACAAGAAAAATAATCTCTTCTGTTATAGATTGTACAATCACATACACACGCATACACATTACTCTTTTGGCATCGGCTTTCTAAATTTGGCATGATGTTTGACGCACTTACCATTGGTCACTGGCAGCTATTGAATGCCGGTTGGGATATCACCAGTGCCTGCTATAGAATTTTCTCCTAACAACCACACAAATTTGAAAATTATTTTTCAATGCTTTCTATTCCACAGTGTTGAGGAATCACCTGTTTATTAGCAGGATTCTTCTACGGCTTAAAAAGCAGTGAAACGTCATGTTTTTGAACTGCTTTTTTTTTTAGTTCTTTTTTTGTTGTTTAACCTCCATCGGGAGCAGACTCTATACCATGGGTTGTCTGCCTGATTTCAAAATTCTTTGGCAAGAGATTGATTCACTGTTTTGCAAGAGATATGTGTGGAGTTCCAAGATTTTGCATTAGGAGCAGCTTAGCAGCATCACTTAACGAGTGCAATTAATCCTACAGAGCACTTTTACATGCTCTCCCACATTCCACAACCTGGACTATCCAGCTTAAACCAGGACAACTGGAAGAACAACAAAATTAACTTTGTCTTCAGTTGCCTTTTGTACTGTAAGAGGGGTAAAGGCACAAGAGAGGATGGGTGCCACTTTACCTACAGAGCACAGGGGCCCATTATTTTTCTAGCAATTGGTAGCCATCTCCAGCTTGTTCATGCCACATGGAGGCTGGGGCGCTGACTTACAATGGAAGGACTATGTCAGGGATCTTCAAACTTGGCCCTTTTATGAGTTGTGGACTTCAACTCCCAGAATTCCTCAGCCAGCGTGCCTGGCTGAGGAATTCTGGGAGTTGAAGTCCACAACTCATAAAAGGGCCAAGTTTGAAGACCTCTGGACTATGTGATCAATATACTGTATAGAAATAGCAATGGTTGAGATACTGTATTCCCTTAAAATGAAATAGCTATATGACTTTGATTCTTTTTGCCTTACTACAGAGTGGTTCATATTCTCAGGGGAACAGAAATCCTTGTGATGGGGTAGGTCCCTTTTTCTAAGCCGAATATCTTGGGTTAAATGGCACTTAGAATAACCTGACAATCTTTCCCAATGGCTGTTTGAAGTGGCAAATGTCATAACATTGCAGCTTATGTGGAATGTTAAGTAACAGCACGATAACGCACTTTTTGTTTTAAATAATTTAAATAATTTGATTTTTAATGTGGGCCAGTGTGCTCACAGTCAAAAATGACACTGAAGGTTTTCTTACCTTATAAAATACAATAGCTTCAGTCAAAAGAGACTTGCTATTATTTTCCTTTTGTGCATTCTCAGCTATGTTATGCTATGTTAAACTAATTCTTGGCCATCTCAGAATAGCTGTGCATCAGTTATTGGTAACTGTAAGTCACTAAGGAAATGTATTCTTTGCAATATATTAAAATATTTGTATTTATGTATGTATTATTCAAATTTGCCCATCTCACCAAACGCAACAACAGAGATGAAGCTAAACTAAAAATCTTCTAATCATTAACAAACAGGCTAATATAAACATATTAACATTCAAGTAATGGTGGAAATATTTTTGAAGCCATTGCCTATGTTTTCACTTCATATAGCTAATAAAACATAACTGAAAGCCTTCACTATATGTTGTAGGTGGAAGGTGCGATCTAGAGAGTACACTGAATCAGATTACAAAGGTGTAGTTTATTTTGAAAAATCTCAGTTTTAACAAAGAAGACATAAATATGTAACCTGAGCAGGATGAGGCTGACTCATACATCAATGGGAAACTACCAGCTAACTTTCACCACTAGTGAAAACTAAACTGAAAAGTGTCACAGAAAAAAAAATAGCAAATTACTTCCATAATGTTGTTGAAGGAATAGTTGTGTCCATTAATCTAGGCTGTCTAATCTTGGCCTGTCTTGGGAAAGACTTGTAGTTCTTAATGAAAAACAACCCAAAACCAAAAGAGAGAGAGAGAGAGAGGGAGGGAGAGAGAGAAAGGGAGGGAGGGACAGAGGGGGGAGGGAGGGAAGGAGGGAGAGAGAGGGGG
>NW_015387320.1:249448-252931 GCF_001527695.2 Protobothrops mucrosquamatus
GAGAGAGAGAGAGAGAGAGAGAGAGAGAGAGAGAGAGAGAGAGAGAGAGAGAGCATTTTAATCACATTTGAACATGTGTTTTCCCTTCCAGAGCACTATTGGTAAAATAATCAGCAGTAGCAACTGTCCAAAGGTAAATATGTTTTTCCTCCTTGTAATTGTACAACTTGATAGGAAAAAGATACCAAGCGGAACCTTAATCATTCTATCTGTGGCTGGGATGGTCTAGTCGACTCAGCTCATAGTTAAATAATTTATGTGTGAAAACAGATACAGGTGATAGGGATAAGAGCAATTGTGCCTTTAATCATTTTCCTTTGAGGGACCTCAAATCATAGCCAATATTGCCCTCTACTGTTACTATAACTGGTTCTATACAAAAATGATAGGGCTCTTTATATAAAGAGCACACATGACATATGTGGCTATTGTTTTGAGTAATGCATTTATTCAGGAGAAAAAATTAACTGCACATATTAACTTCATACATTTTCTGTACAGGGGGTACCAAGTGGATCCTATGGTAGTAGCAGCAGCAGCAGTAGCAGCAGCAGCAGCAACAACCAATATGGACAGGTAAAAATCTGTTTTGGTGTAGATATTATATATGATTGTACATTTCTGAGGAAAAAGTATGCACTTTTGGGATGTTCTGAACAATATTAGAACTTTGTGTGGATGTTGCTGGTAAACATAGGGAGTGAATATTTTTTCACCAGTTATATGACTTACTAAAGGAAAGCGATATGGTAATTAGGGAAGAGAAGTAGCTATAAAATACTATAGAAGTAAGACAAAGTGAGGGTATAGCAGCTTTGTAAAATTATATTTAAGATCATCCTTGGATAATTTTGATTATTTTCTGCACAGTCTGGTCAGAGTGGATCCTATGGCAGCAGCAGCAGCCAATATGGACAGGTAAACATTCTTTTGATATAAAAAATATAGGTAACATATTAGAACAATATCTGTATATATTAGAACAATTAATCAGTGGGACGACTTGCCTCCAGAAGTTGTGGGTGGTCCAACACTGGAGGTTTTAAAGAAGCGATTGGACAACCACTTGGTGTAGGGTTTCCTGCTTGAACAGGGGCTTGGGCTAGGAGACCTCCAAGGTCCCTTCCAACTCTGTTATTCTGTTATTTTGTTATATGCCTTAATCTCACAAAAGAAACCTAGAATTGTAGAGTTGGAATCTTCAGAGTAAAGCATTGGGGTGGAAGACGCTGGCAGTGGACCAGCGAAAGCTAAGTTTGTTTTAACATTGTAAATAGTTCTTTTTATTGTTTTAAATTTTTTAACAATAAACAGCTGATTTATATTTATCCCGGAGTTTGAAGATTGTGTAGTATTGAATAGATATGCCCGGGATTCTTCGGCTTCGTGCTTATGCAAGCAAAGTGTGATCGGAGCTGCCGTCTCTCTATAAATATTGGTGGGGGTGTATGGAGTGCTGGCTTAGTTGCTGTGGGTGGGTTGGTTGGCTGTGTGGGAGTTACTGTTTGCAGATTGTTTGGCTGTTTCGTAACATCCTGAGTAGTTGAGGTGCTGGCTGTGTGCCCATTAGTCTTTTGTGTTATAACGACCTGGGTAATGGGTTGTGTGATTACATCCTGAGATCTAGTGTAGTGATATCCTGAGTTTTGTGTTGCAACATCCTGGGTGGTTGGCTGTGTTGTAACATCCTGAGCTTTAGCTTGTAACCTCCTGAGTTCTGTGATGTGATCTACGAAAACATTATATATATATAGCATTTATTTCAGCTTCTGAGTATAAAAAAGCAGCCTTGCTTAAATTTATTGTTTTATTTTTTTTCCTGTATTTTTTGACAGAGTGGATCCTATGGGAGCAGCAGCCAATATGGACAGGTAAAACAGTTTTTATTGTATGATACATGTAGAAAATGTGCTATAGTAATAGATCAAAATGTGCATTTCGGTTTATTGCTGTTTCTAAATATAATAAAACATAATAAAATGAGCATTTCTGTTTATTGTAATTTCAGAATATAAAAAGCAGCTCTGTGCAGTTATATTAATGGGGGCATTTTACAACTTGTAAAGTAAAGAGAAGATTCCAACCTCTATACTGCAAGTGTACTGGGTCCCTAGCTTTATCTAAGTCTTGTTAATTTTAATGTCTTTATATTTGTGTTTATTGCACCGTAAGCTGCCCAAAGTCTCTCTGGACAGTGAGATGGGAGTCATATAAATGTAATAAATAAATAAATGTTTTATAATGTACTTTCTGTACAGGCTGGACAGAGCGGATCTTATGGGAGCAGCAGCCAGTATGGACAGGTAAAACTGTTACAGTATGATTTGTGTAAAAATGTGCTACAGCAATAGGTAATACAAATAAACACGAGCATTTCCATTTATTTTCAGCAGTTTTGTACAAATATATTAATATTTTTATGGTGCATTTTCTGTACTGGGTGCAGCAGCTCTCAGTATGGAAAGGTGAATATTGAGCAATGCATAGATAATGTATTTCATGGAGAGATGTAAACTATTTCTTAAAACTTAGCATTAATGTTTATTTCTGCTCTGAATGTAAAAAAGATCTACTTATCCATCTATCTACTTTTCCATCCATCCATCCATCCATCCATCCATCCATCCATCCATCCATCCATCCATCCATCCATCTATCTATCTATCTATCTAGTTTAAAAACTTTTCTAAAACAGTCCTAGAGTAACTATTTTCTTTTACTCTATGGCTTATCTTCTTGGATAAGACACACTTGCCTAATTTTTAATTCCATTCTCCTCAGCTTATGATATTTAAGTGGCTCTCTCATGATAAGAAATAATTTGATCCATTTCTTATTTTCTTGGCAGGGCTCCCAAACTAGTGGAGGCTACAACATTAAGGGCTGTGGTGAAGTAAGTACAGGATAGTTCATATAAAATAAGTAGTATTTTGTTTTGAAAGGCTAACCTATCACTTATTTCTCAAATAAGATGAAGTTGTAATGCCACTCAACCATATCCCTTAGAAATGCTTATTATATTTAACTATCACAATGAACGATATGGTGGCCTAGAGGTGAAGATACTCGTCTCCCACTCAGAAGATTGAGAGTTCAGTCCTACCCAGAGACAGATGTTTCTCTATCAGGGAGCAAAGAGAAAATATCAGCTGCAAACTCCACATAGGAATCAGGAAGGGCATCCGGTCAGTAAACGCTCAACTACATTCAGTCGCCTCGACTCCATCCTATTAAAGGGAATACAGGGTCATAAAAAGAAAAAATAAATAAATATCATGATATTATTAATCCGCAATTTCCATCACTGGCCATAATGAAATTGCCTATCCTGTGAAAAAACCACTATTCATAGCAGTGACAATGAGTGCAGCCCTGCTGTTTTCTTCCCCTCACACATCTGATGAGATTAGGAACTTCTCTTCTAGTTTAATTACAGTTTAACTTTGCTCGTCTGAACCTTAAATTGTGTGGTAACTAAGGGAC
>NW_015387320.1:254084-290065 GCF_001527695.2 Protobothrops mucrosquamatus
ACATGGTTGTTCCAGCTTGCGGGACTGGCCTAGGGGATTTTAGAGGGGTTTTAACTATTTTTAATTGAATTTGACTTAAATATTTCCCTTTTAACTAATTTTAAACTTTATTGTAATTTCTGTATTTTTATTCGATATGTTAGCCGCCCTGAGTCCGTAAGGAGAAGGGCGGGATACAAATGTAATAAAATAAATAAAATAAAATAAATAAATAATATGAATGTATGTTTAGATCACTTTATTACCTTAGCAATCATGACTGTTGATTATAATAATATTTCAAATCTCTTAATAGTCTCTACTAACTGGCAATACTGGGAAATAAATACTTTTGTCTTCCTCTTATGTTTTATATAAATTTAAAGATAATCCTAATGACAGAAGTTACACCTCAATGCACTTATTGTGGCTGCAAAACAGTTCATTGTTTCTTAGATTTTATCTCCAAAGCTTTCATTTATTCCTCCAACCGATCAAAACTTGGCTAATGTAAGAAAGCTCTGCAAGGGGAAAAAAAAGATTTCTGTGTTTCATTATGAATTTGTTTTTATTTCTATGCATTTGGGGGAAATCCTTTCTGAAGAAAAAAAAAACAATTATAATGGAACAAAATATTTAACCTTATTTTTAAATAGTATCCTTTCTGCGGGTTTTTAATTTTCTTTGAGGAAGGATTTTTCCCCAAACTTGAAAAGTAGACATTGGCTGACTTGGATTTTCTTGCAATAGCTTTTACACTTATTTTGAACCCCTGCTTTTCTTAATCTATGAATGGCACTACTGTTCAGCCTTTTCTGATGAATGAGTAGCAAGATTTTTAGATGGAATCAATTCTAAACCTTTCAAATTAGGGCTGCAAAACTGTGTATACAACTGTTTCCTGTACCTTTTTGCTGCCATCTAGTGGCTGAGTGAATTTCCTAGTAATTCTTATTCAGATTACAATATTCTTGAATGGATTATTTATTGACTTGCTTTTTGAAATTCCAGCAACTGTAACGCAAGATATTGTAAACTCACCATGCTATAGTAGTGCCTATTCTGATGCAGTGACCATAGTTTAAAAGTACCTTCTACTAACATTTTTCTGTAGCCTTTCAGATAAAATTGGCCAAGTGCGAAAAGTTAGTTCGGATGTTTTGATGATCAAGCTGCATAGAAGACAGAAGATTGTTGTTTTTATTTCATTTCATTTTTATAATATTTTTACTTTAACAGAACCCAAGAAACTGTAGACGCAAGAGGGCTGCATCAGCTCCAGTAAGTAGACTGTCTAACCCAGGGGTGGGGAACTATGGCCCTTTTATGACTTGAGGACTTCAACTCCCAGAATTCCTGAGCCAGCCATGCTGGCTCAGGAATTCTGGGAGTTGAAGTCCACAAGTCATAAAAGAGCCAAGGTTCCCCACCCCTGGTCTAACCAAATGAAGATTTTCTTCAAATTAGTTAAAGATGGGACGGGGTTGTGCATCAACCTAATCTGGTTTATGGCTTGTGTTTTCTTTCCAACAGAATATACTTAAGACATTGATCAATAAGATTCGAGGAAAAAGGGTATGTGCTTCTCATCACTATAAGTTCTGATTCACTCTGCTTTGTGAATTTGAGGGGTGTTTTGTTTTGTTTTGTTTTACTTTAAGCTCTTTTGCTCTCAGTTATAAAGCTCTCTTTGTCAACCCTTAAGAGGAAAAGGCATTATTTCTGACAATAAGCAAACACATTTATTTACTTATTCCAGTTCTGGTTGCTACTTATGCTTTCAATTAACATCATCTAATTGATTCGTGTCTGGGTTCAGAAACTAAGGAGTATCAGGTCTGATATGTAACTACAGTGGGAATGCCAGAGTTTCCAAGCTAAACTGGAAAGTTAAAAAAAAAAATCATTCAGAAAAGATAATCATTGGCTACATTTTTAATACTACAAAATAAATGGCATAGGTCAGTGATGGCAAACCTTTTAGAGACTGAGTGCCCAAAAACTGGCCCCGCCCCAGCTCCACCCCCTGCCCTGCCCCCACCCCCCCAGGCAGCCCAGCAGCTGATCACCCAGGCAGCCCAGCAGCAGCATGGCGGCCACGCCCTCTGCCTGCGCCCCGCAGCATCAACTGTGCGCGATGGAGTGTGAGGGCAGAGTCTTGTCTACGCTGCCTGGCTGCCATGTCCTTGACTGTGCTGCTCCACGTGGGCCACGCTCGGGGCGACTCTCCTCCAGGGGGGCTGCTGGTGAGGAGGGGGTCATGGGGGAGGCAAGGCTGGGGCAACGGCACGTGTGCCCACAGAGAGGGCTCTGAGTGCCGCCTCTGGCACCCGTGCCATAGGTTCGCCACCACTGGCATAGGTAATGCCATCTAGAAGAAGAACTCTGTTGATATTTTTAACCTGCTGACTGACTTCCATGCTGGGGTAAAAGTAACATTGGCACATGTTTTATCTTCCAAAGAAGGCTCGATCAATAATGTCACATCAGAAACTGCATTTTCATGGTTGCTATATCTCAATAACTGGTGCTTGAGCTCCTAGTGATTAATCTCTTGGTATAATAGTCAAAACTTACCGATTAGATGTTTATAGTTTCCCAAGGCATTAAATGAAAGGAAGAATAAAATAAGTACTTTTGCTTTTCAGCAGATTTAGGCTCTTACTAGAGCAACAGAATTGAAAAAGCACTGACCAAAATTATTTTTCTTACTTTTGATTTGAACTTCAAGTTTCTTTCCAGCATCACAGAACTGCCATAAATTCAGTACACATGACAACTGTTTTCTGTATGGGGTAACTATGCATGCCCTGTGGTACTAACAGAACGAAAGAAATACTTTTTGAATTATTGTCAGAAAAAAAAATCAAATTATGTCTTTTCCAACCAAAACAACCACGCCTACATATTCAGGATTTACAAAATGTTACAGTCTCAAAATGTTCTAACCTCAAAAGACTTGATTATGTCCGTGACTTAAACTTGGGATTGCTTGAAATAGACATTTTCTGCTAGTATATATTATTGTATAAAAGTAAAAAGTTGAGACCTTAAACTATATACCACATTCTACTGCACTAAAAGGAATTTGGAAATCAATGCCTTTTTTTCCTTTTTCCCTCTGCCCTGCACTTTTTTCTCTTCCCCTTTTCCCTCCTCATTTTTCCATTATCTTTATTTTTGTTCGTATGTTATGTCTTTTATATTTTGATAAACCAATAAAATTTGTAAACATAAAGAAACAGAACTTTCCCACAAATGTTCAACAGTATTTGTGCCTTGTTTATAATAACAAGGCACAAATACTGTTTTTGTCTTTTATATTTTGATAAACCAATAAAATTTGTAAACATAAAGAAACAGAACTTTCCCACAAATGTTCAACAGCAATTGTGCCTTGTTAAAACTTTCAGGTTTGTGAAATATGATATTAAAGATAAGGGTGGGCATTATAAATCTCACATAATATGTTTTGAGGGACATATAGAATGACATTTTACAGAAGCATGAAATAATAAATAGATTAGGAAGGCGCTATAAATGGCATCAAAAGGCTTTTCCAGGAAGCCCTGGCCACATTCATGTTGTCTATCAATTATTCAGCTGGCAAGAAAATATATGCCAGCTTAAAATGTACTGCCCTTACTAGTGAGTCTTGTTCTACTGCAGTAAAAGGCTAGCATTGTCCTTGCAGCTATTTCTAAGCATGACTCTAATATGCTTCAGAAAAAGAGATAAACCTGAGTCAAAAAAACAGCCCAGCTGACAGATTGCAGTTATGGAAGGGATACAGAATGAAGTGGGAGAGAACTTGCATTGATTGATCAATGCAATCCCTCCACTGCATATGTGACCTGTCACTGAAAGAGCAAGAGAAAGCAAATGGTAATTATAGTAAATGAGCTCCATCCTATACTAATTCTGCAAGATAGTGAGTGTCTAAGGAATCCAGCAAGACCCAAAAGAGGCCAACAACACTTGGATGGAGGTGGTGGGCAGTCAAGAAGGACTGAATATGGGTGAATGGTCCATATGTAATAGCATAATAATGTTATACATGGGTAATAGTCACCACTATGACACACTGGTATCAGCAAAAGCAACCTTGTGCTGCCCCTCACACCAAAGTCATTAAAAAGTATGCCCTTGCCAGCAGAAACAACAGAAAACTTGTTATGCATCCAACTGGGACTGAACCACCAATATGGCAACTGGAAGAAACTGGGTCTCTTTCCTGGATTCTATAGGTCTTCCATGCAGTGCTGGATTAATATTATCTCAAGAGAGTCTTAGAGTTGGGTTTTTTTAAAACACGGATTTCAAAGAGACCCAACAGGAGAGGCAAGTTGGGGGTTCCATCTGCTAAGGAATTCCCTCTGACAGGACCCAAGAATCAGGTCTTTTCTGCCTTAAGGTGAGGTTAGCCCCAACCCTAATGGCTTTTCAGAAAGCACTCAAAATGTGGAGTGGGTTTTTTTTTCTCATTAGGCCTGGGTATCCCCTGGCAGCATAGCCCACACATTGGGTGCATTACATATAGCATTTTAATTAACCCTCTCTCACGTTTAATTGTTTTAACTGGTTTTTTATATTTAGTTTGTCATAGTTGATTTTTTTTATTGTAAACCATCCAAAGTCTCCTTGTGTGAAATGGGTGCCAGATATAATTGGTAAATAAATAAAAGGAACAGGGTTAGTGCTTTTTGTGAAGAGCATTAAACTCACATTTAAGAAACAAGTACAGTATAACACTTCTTTTTTTCCAAAACATTCATGATTATAAGACATTTATGTAAGATTTGGCAAGCATTCTGGAATTATAAGCTGCATCAACTAGTCTTTTTGTTATTTTGAAATCTAGTCCCTGGATTTCAATTTCTCACAAAAGTTTGTAACAACGTGACAAAACATCTTTAACTGCTATCTTTATTTCAGAATGAACCCTTTAATTCAGAACAAATGTACAGGAAAAACCAGGTAAGAATATCAGCTTCAGTCAGTTTAAAGTCCATGTTGTGAAATACCATAGTTGCTAGAATTGGGGTACTTAGGAGCCTAATCAGATTGCCAGGTTAAAGTGCTATTCATCAGTTCTTGAGCTAACAAAAATTTTTATTGATGACCTCTATTCTGCCGTAATAACAACACTAGCAACTGCTAAGGAAATGACTGATAGATTTTTCCCACGTTCTTTCCTGTATCCACAAAGCCTTGCCTAGTAGGAGAATGATCAGAAACCCTTCCACTAATGTGGGCAAGGTTGGATGAGGTCAGACAAGTGCTTGAAATGCCACATTGAAGGGTTATGCTGCCCCCAGTCTGGGTGGGCTGAGACTGGGAAAATTAAAAGAAAGGAACCTGAGACCAGATAAGTCCCTTATCAAAACCCTATTTAGGCAGCGTTCCACACCCAATGCTGCGAAATGCGCAAGGTCTGTTATCACATAAGGGTGGGCGAAAGAGGTAGTGCTTTAATATAATGGTTTGATATAAATATGGCTTGCTTCCTAGGTCCCGCAGTAGCTGATCTTCTTTGCTGTCTGACCTTCTTTGAATCTACAATTAAAGCAACTTATCTATCTGACCTTTTCCTTAATTCCTTGCTGCTAGCTCCAGAGAGCAGGTTCGAATTCCTAGAAAGAGACTTATTTCTGTGCACAAGGTGAAGCTCTAACAGCAAAACAAGCTATTCCTATTCCGAGTCCCATGGAAGAAGAAAATTCCTTTAAGACTTCAAGATTAAAACCACGGCTATCAACCTTCTTGCAGGTCTACTGATGGTAAATTGGTTGCCGACGCTTTATTCCAGTATCAGAATTACGTGTTGACTCAGATTGAACAAGCAGAATTGCTGTTTTTGGACTCTCGTGTGCCTCTACCCAAGATCCAGCAATTGTAAAAACAAGTCAAAAACCTGACACATAACAACAGAAATCTTGGCAAATATTCTGCCTTTCTTGTTCAATATGATTTATATACCTCTTTAAGACCTAAGGATTCTTTCGCAAATTGCTCTCAGGATTTATAATTGGAAGGTGAATCAAAATGTCTTCTCCAAACAAGGAAACCATTCCATATGAAAGTATGTTGCTGATTTCCAGTTGGCAGCTCAGGATGCCAGTAGAAATAAAGGATGCCAATGACCAATTGAATGAGGTGCTATCAGGCAAAATAGAGGATTACAAAGACATCGTCTATATTAATCCAACTATGCTTGGGGATTGATGGAAGGCCTGAGGAACTGTGACAGAGAATGGATGGGTCACCACTATTATCTTTTCTTCTATCCTTCTCTGTCAGCTCATTGGACACTTTGGATTTTGAACCCCTGGAGTTGGGTTGTACAGTGTTCATAATGCATGAGAAAAGAACTGTTCATGCCCATAAAGTCTATGTTTATACTGTAAAGAATTTGACTACTTTACATGGGAATATCCTTCTCAATTCTTCCTTCTAAAACATCAACAAAATATTATTTTTATGGGAAAGGGAGGTACTTTACAAAAAGTTTCCTGAACTTTTTAGATCTAGTTTGTTGGAAAATGAATACTACTGGACCTCAAAAGACCAGGGACATCCAGAAATGAAGTAGAGCACAGATGAGTGGTGCTATGGATCATCATCTAGTCATTCCTGTCGTTCTTCTGATCCAGACTGTCTACGCAATATAACTGCCGGTCTTACTGCATTTTTGCTCCACAGGCAAAATTCATAAAATCGTCAGTTACACACAAATACCCTTTGCTCACTCAGCCTGTCAACCCTTCCAAGAGGACCAAAATCATGAACAGCAGAGCTGATCTCAAACTAAATGGATCTTCTCTTAGAACCCAGAACCATAAAAAACCACCATAGTTCCTCTATCTGGCTTCTCCATTACATTTTCAGTTGTCTTAGCAATGGACTGGCTTTAGGCATTCAAGCCCTACATTCATCGGAATCAAGACTACATTACATTTGACCTCCAGGCAGGCATGCAAGGCTCATCATCCACAGTGCCTCAAACCCCTCCCCTTCAACTTCTTACTTTCACACTTACCAAGTATGCAGATGTGTTTTGGAAGGGGGAAGTACAGTCTCTGCCTCCTCGCATATATAATATAAAATTTATTCCTTTATTTAATAATAAAGGAATAAAATTTATTCCTGATTGTCTAATGGATAAGAAATTAAAAACAGAAACATCTACCTTTCATGCAAACGCTGCTATTTTTTTGTTTGTTACAAATCCCTCCTTATAGTACGTTATTATGGGCTCCTGAGCTGTGTTAACTATTAGGGATCATAATCCAATTCCTCTCATCTCTAAACTTTTACAACTACTGAAGAACATTTTTTTTTTTTTTTGCCAAACTGTATTTCACTTATTCCCTGGTTTCTGATGGCTTCAAATTACAACAGACTTGAAAGCTGGCATTTTTATCACTGTACAAAGCTTCATACTATCTAGCCAGCTCAATTACTGCACTCTCCCATTGCTACAACATGTTGTTTGCTTGGATGCCATTCTAGTACTACTGGACCATTTCTCTAAAATGGCTCTTTTCATCTCATTTTTGTGGCCTTCCATACATTTCTGAGAATGCCTATCTGTTTATTAACTGTGGGGTTTTTTGTTTTTTTAGAACCACAGATTGACTGATCATTTTATTTTGGACAAAGGCCACTCAATTCACAGAACATTTTTATCAGCACTATATCGACAATTGCGTGTAATGTTCCACCTGTCTTCTGTTCATCGTCCACAATCTGACAGAGGAATGGAAAAGACAAATGTCACACTGAACACTTTCTTTGATACATAAATGACCAACTCAAATCCTGGCCTGAGGTTTAGCTGTGGTTGAATTAATTTATGCCTCTACTCAAATGTCTCAGTTTCAGACTGTTTATGATACTGCTTGCATCTGCTGCTTGATACTTCCTGACTCCCACTTATTCCATCTTTACCATAAACTGCAAGATATGCTGTCACTCTTCAAGGATCAACTTCCTCTGTGCCATGCTACCTATCACCAAAAGGAAGACCATTCTATGTAGGATACATCTGGCTTTCTACTAGCTTCCAGTCTTCAGTGCAACTGTCCAAGAAGCTATATGCCAAGTTTATTGGACTGTTTGCAGCACTTAACATAGATTAGTCCCATTACTTTTTGTGTGCAGCTTCCATCTACACTAAAAAAATATACCTGGTCTTTTGCCATTCCTTCCTGGGTCAAAAGTGCCCCCTTTGCTCCTTGTGCACTTCAGCTCTATTCCTTCTCTGTAAAGGAAACTGACCTGGGAAAAGGAGGGAAGCAGTTGTATCAGTAAGAAGAGGGAGACCGACAATACCCACCCCAAAGATTTAGCAGGGGGCAGTTCTGGATGTTGGAGAAATGATGACAAACATTGAGAACTAGTTTTCCAGGAAGTTCCCCAGGCAAGAGGAAGGAAGGGCATATAAATTTAATAAAATAAATAAATAAATAATAATAATAACTGCCCCTTAAGGTGGGGACATTTTGTCTGCTCCACATGATAAATAGATGGAAACAGAGGGAGGAAAACGAGCCGATCCAACATGAGAGGAAGAGAGAAATAGCTAGCAACTGCAGATCCCAGGGAATAGAGAAAAGGGAAAACAGGGAAAATGTGTGGAAAAGGGAAATGATGTGAAGATTGAAGTTGGCAGTGCCAGAAGCAAAGTGCAGATGTTTTATACATCTAAGGCTGAGAAATGAATGGCAAGAAGTCCACTACTACATAGGTGTGGGGGAAAAGAGACATGACATTGAAGCACTGACTTTGTTACAACTATAATTTCATTTTTAGACCCTGCTGTTAATTGATCTTTGTTGTTAAAGCTATTCTGGTGTCTTCAATAAAAGCAATTTATCTATTCACGCTTGTCCTTGATTATTTGTTACTAACTCCAGATCGCAGGTTTGAGTTCTCGGGAGATTTATTTCCAGATTATGGTGAAGCTCTGGCAGTGAGCTCTGATCTTGCTTAGTGATGCAAGGAAATGGAAGCAGGCAGCAAGACAGCAACTCCTAGTAGACAGAAGCACCTAGAAGTAGCCTGTGAATGGCCATTGAAGAGGAATATAGTAGGGAAAGAGAAATGGTGCTGTCCAACCAAAGTAAACAGTGGGATCATGTGAAATCCCTTGTGGGAAAAGCTGTGGAAAACTATATTGTGCCTTTGTGTTGACAAACCAGCAAAAACCAATTGGAAAAACCTAGCTCTGTTTCCTAGCTTAAATCTATCTTCTATGGAGCAGAAGGTAGAGTTAAGATCTTTAAACAGAGGTCTTCCAAAAGAGCACTAAGCCAATATTTGAAAGCAAGTTAGCGCTCTTTCAAAAGAACATTAAATCCATGTTTATAAAGAGCCTGCATTAGATCCGAGAAGCCCTTCAAAAAGCACTGCTCACTATTTGAGCCTTTGCTTCTGCCAATCATCGGTCTTTCCTGCAGTCTGGCCAAAATGGCAACAGAGTGGTTCCCAACAAACAGAATAGCCTAGAGTGGCCAAAAGGAGCTGGGCAAATAGCGTCCCTTAACTATATCAGCAGCTTACACTTTCAATGAATCAGGATAGATTGCGTCCATGGCCGAAATTATTTTGGAAGAAGAGATAAATTTTACCTGAAAACAGGTGCAGCCAAAGGTGATGTTTAGCTGTCTCTGTTGTATGCCCAATTTAACATGAAGAGAAGGTTGTAAGGATGTGGAATAATAAACAAATATGGGGCATGTTTATGCAATGGTTAGAGAGGATGAGAGGATGAGTGGCGAAGATCTTCTGAACTGTGGGATGGGAAACTGAAACAGTATTTACTCCATATGAGAACCTTCCTCTTCCCATCTTAAGGTGGTACCTATTTATCTTCTTAACACAAACAGCTGACTGTCCACAATTCTTTTGAATGTATAAAAGGCCTTGAGAAGCAAGGAAGGAAGTATGGAGTGGCAATGAAACAGAAGAAGCTCAAAGAGCTGTTGTTTGACAGGTCCACCTGCTAACCATATCTAGCTGTTCCTTCTTTCCCTTGGACAGTGAAATGTGGGAGAGAAAGTAAAGATTTAATAAAAGCAACAACCATCACACTTTCCAGTCACAAAAAGATTGAAACAGAGCAGACACGCCAAGAAACCAAAAAAAGGGATTTTGTATGAACCAAAAGAGATTGGTTGTTCCCTCTTCCCTACAATTCTGATATTTTGGTATTATCTGGGTCTCAGAACACTTCCCATCAGGTCAAAGAAAAGGAAAAGATGTAACTCATATATAAATGTATATCATATATTCATTTTTTCTAGTGGAAGGTGTCCTCTCCCTATGGTACAGGAATTATGTTTATTTTCTTTGAGATTTCCTTATTTGTAGTGAAGTAATTTATATTGACCTTTTACAGGATAGAACCTTTTCGGATGATAGAAACAATCATCCACAGGTAAGGGTTTTCTTTTCATTAGTGTTGATGGCATGATCTCTTACAAATTCTGTATTGGTAGAAATTGGTAGAAATTGGTAGAAATTGCCAACCAAGTTTTTTTTATAGTTAGACAAAACCAGATTGCAATATTTAAAGTTTTTGAATTTGTAACTCAAAGCATGTTCTTTTCAATTTAGTAACATTTTAGCAGATATATCCAGGATTCACACCTATATAGTATTGTTAATTTAGGCGTTATATTTTATACAGAGTTTTTAAAAATGAGATGTTGAAAATATACACAATTTGGACTTAAAATATTCTGAATCCATGGACAAATATAGATGTATCATCCCAAAAGCAGTGAAAGAGATCTGGAAATGCCCTTGTTGAATGCATTCAGTGCACATAAATATATACTTCTCTACGAGTGAACTCATAAAAAAAAACATGGAGCCTTATTTTTAAGAAGTTCTTCACAATCTTATACAATTCTACACTAAAAAGATGATTTATGATGTGAGGAGGTAAATGTATTTCTGGGTTTTAATCTTATACTTATACAAGTAGTCCTTTCATTTAGTGACTGTTCAGAGTTACAACAGTGCTGAAAAAAATGACTTACAACTGCTTCTCTCACAACTGTTGCAGCTTTCCTGTAGTCATGTGATCAAAATGCTTGACAATCAGCGTGTATTTATGACAGTTGGGGCATCTAAAGGTTGTGATCACCATATTTGTAGCCTTCCCAACTGGTTTCCAACAAGTAAAGTCAATGGGGAATCTAGGTTTGCTTAGTGACTGCACAATCCACTTAACAACTGCAGTGATTTGCTTAATAATCGTAGCAAAAAAAAGTTTGCAAAATAGGACATGACTCATTTAACAACCACTTTGCTTAGCAATGGATATTCTGGTCCCAACTGTGTCCTAAATCAAGGACTGCCTGTATAACTTGAGAATGAACAGGAAATTTTTACACTTCAGTTTCTATACCTTCTTTCAAAAGATCAGCCAATTGTCTGTGGGCTCGATCTGGATCCTTCAGGACAACCTTTTATTGTGATTTTTCCTATCTCATTCATAGAATTTATTGGGATCCTGTCTTTCCTATTTAATTTTACCATGTTTTCCCAACATTTCTTTATGGATTTTAAGTAGAAAAAACCCCCACAGTTGCATAAAGAAATAAAGAATATCTCCACAATGTCTTTTATTTGATATTGCTAAGACTGAACATCTCCCTTAAGAGTTTAATGCAGAGAATTTATCTCAATAATAATAATAATAATAATAATAATAATAATAATAATAATAATAATAATAATAATAATAATAATAATAATAATAATAATAATAATAATAATAATAATAATAATAAGTTGGAAGGGACCTTGGAGGTCATCTAATCCAACCCCCTGCTCAGGCAGGAAACCCTATACCATTTCAGACAAATGGTTGTCCAATCTCTTCTTAAAAACTTACAGTGTTGGAGCATTCACAACTTCTGGAGGCAAGTTGTTCCACTGATTAATTGTTCTAACTATCAGGAAATTTCTCCTCAGTTCTAGGTTGCTTCTCTCTTTGATGAGTTTCCATCCGTTGCTTCTTGTCCTGCCTTCAGGTGCTTTGGAGAATAGCTTGACTCCCTCTTCTTTGTGGCAGCCCCTGAGATATTGGAACACTGCTATCATGTCACCCCTCGTCTTTCTCTTCATTCAACTAGACATACTCAATTCCAGCAACCGTTCCTTATATGTTTTAGCCGCCAGTCCAGTTACTTGATAATGTATATTTGGATTAAAAAATGGAAGAGGTTTAATCCGGAGGCTACAGTTGATTTTGATGCTACCCTTCAATTTAGGGGAATTGTATGCAACAGATTTTGGTTACCATTGTATTTACATTGTTTTATGTCATTTGTATAAAGATGTCATTACCCAAATGACAAGATTGGTGCAAGTAATATAATTTGGATCGCTTACATAATAACATTACTGCAAATGACATTCTTTCCAATTTAAAAGACAATCAGAAATAATGGACACCCACTCCCTGCAATTAGTTCCTGAGAGAAGATTTCATTCTATGTGGAAATTGAAGCATTCTTTTTGAATGTATTGACATAGGAATCAAGTTTCAAGCTTTCTCTAGCTATTATGGAAAAACTTTTACAGCTGCGCAAATGCTAATTCCTCACTAAAATTCTGATTAGTCCTATTAATTTCTTTCTCTCTTTTTTAGCACAATTGAAATATTTTGAAAGTATTACAGTATTTGGTTCCTCACTTTTCTGGGAATTAATATTTTTGCCAGCTCTTGAATTTGATTTGTTTTTCCTCATGGGCTGTCTAACATTTTGAGAAAATTTTATCAATAAATAATACTTTTATCAATAAATAAAGGTAGCAAAACATTTTTGTTTAATGGGGGCTGCATTTTTTCACATTGTCATCGAGAGTTGCTGAGGAATGTAGTCACATTTCCAGAGAGCACAGGTCCAAAATGTTTGATTTGCTCATTTCTGAGGGTGGGGTTGGATATTAAAAGCAAAAAATGTACACTGAATAAAGAGGAGATGAAAAGCATCTTTGCTAACTCTTATTTTAATAAAACCATGAAAGTCTGCAATTCTGCAAATGTATTCCTGAATGTTGACAATAGGATCTTAGAAAAAGATTCTGAAAGTCATAAAAATTAGATTGCAGATCCTTTGTACAAAATTTAATTGCTGAAACAGCCTGCCAATTGCAGACTTCAAAGCACAATTTTAGGTCTGTTGTAGTTATTATTAGAGGTTTCCTGCTATAGAAGGAGTACTTTCTTGTGTTTTTCATAGTTTCCAGTTCAGTCAAGCCAGCACTAGAGAAAAACAGTTGGTGGATTATTTCTCTCTGAATGTCTGCTTATATCTATCTATCTATCTATCTATCTATCTATCTATCTATCTATCTATCTATCTATCTATCTATCTATCTATCTATCTATCTATCTATCTATCTATCTATCTATCTATCTCATCTATTTCTAATAGTAATCGTACTGTTATCTTCTATTTCCTATTAAATCCCTGCAGGATGAAATAACTTGTTCAACCTGGTTTAATTCCAGTCCCTAAAACGGTACTAGTTAGATTAGCATAAAACAGACATTAAGAACAGACATTTTATAATACAACATTACACAGTGTTTGACTTCTTATACCAAAGGTGAAACTAATTGTTTGCATTTTTACAGAGTCAATGTATATGTCCTAGTGCACAGGTAATTATTTATTTTTCATGCCACTCCTTACTGTCTCAATAGAATTGTCGCAATTGACAGCAAAATGCCTTGTGTCATGTGTTCACTTTTGCCTACCAGATGTCAATTGTTTGCTTTTTGTTTAACAAATTCCTTTTCAAGCCAATGTCATGCAAGCAAGCAAACAATAAATTTTGAATGAATATCTAATCCACTATATAATATACCTATAAAAATCAACTTTGCTGTTTAGAAGATGACTTGGGAGTGATCATGGAACCTTTCACAAGATATAATTTTATACTAATTTTGCTTGCAAGAGACAATTAATATATATTTTTGTTCTTACTATTCTCAAAAGTTTTCATTACCCAATTGTAAATCCAAGAAGGTAGACCTGGATCCATTAATAATCTCTCATCTGAACTATTTCTGACAAGTGACAGTTAGCACTAGCAGAAACTAAACAGTCACCCAAATCCATTTTGAGGGGTGATCTCGAATCTTGGAAATGACCCAGTTTCATCCAAGGTGCTTCAGGAATTGTCCAACTTGATGTTACTTTAGGAATTGTCCAACTTGATGTGGCACTTTCATATCCAAGGTGAGATTTACAAAACTGAACTTTCATTTTCTCATAATTTATCATGAGAAAAAAAGTGATGGCTGTATTGTTTTTGTTTTTAAAGCAGGTTTTTTTTAAAAAAAATAAGAAAATGAAAAAAAAGTTTTTAAAGCATTAAATTTTCTAAGAAAGAGTAGAGCAAGCCAAATATCATACTGTATAGAAATTTTCAAGTTATAGATTACAAGATGAGCGGCATATAAATTTAATAAATAAATACAATTCCCTGTTTACAACCCTGTAGTCCATATTTGGGCTGGAATCAGGGCGACTGGATGAGGCTGAGTATTTACTGGCCAGATGCCCTTCCTAATGCCCATGTAGAGTGCACAGCAGATATTTTTTCTTTGTGCCCTAAAAGAAAAACATCTGCTTCCCCCTAGGATTGAACTTTCAACCTTCTGAATGGGAGGCAAGGGTCTTCACCACTAGGCCACCACATCACTCTAAATAAATAAATAAAATAAATGCTCCTTTCAATTTGCTTGCAATTTTCTTGGGACAGATTATTAAGGAATCAAATAACCGCTACACAGTGAGGAGAATCTGCGCCTAACTGCTGGCAGATAGAAATCACCATAGGTTGGTAGCACCTTAATAATCTTGAAAAGCTAAACAGGATTGAACCTTGCTAGTATTAGGATGGGAGAAAGCAGTCCCCAGGGCTGAGAACTAGACTAGGAAGATTTTTTTTTAAAAAAAATAAAAAATAAAGACTTTTTGAGTGGTTGTTAAGAAAACAACATAATTATCCACATGTAGCCCATCTTGTTTATTTTTACTTAGGTTGAGGAGGCCTTGTGCAAAAGAAAGAAGAACTTGGTGTTCCTTCTGAATGAAAGGAGATTGAACTGCTAGCATAAGATAAAAGAAAGTGCTCCCAATAGATATGGGAATAATTGGCAAATAATGGCTGTTTCATGAGCAGCTTGATGTAAACAGCATGTTTCAGTTCAGTCTCACGCTGATTAAATCCCAGAGGCCCAAAGTCTGCTTGCCAACACAGCCTTGCAAATCACTAATATATCACCAATAGACTTGGATAAAACTAATCTGATAATAATGCTGTACAGCAGGTTTTACAAAATATTTATTTATTTATTAAACTTACATGCTGCCCATCTCACCAAAGGCGAATCTCAGTGGCTTACAGACGTTGATTAAAATACGTTCGAAAACTTTAAAACAATAAATAAAGATCTTAAATTTAAAATGCTATTAAAACAAAATATTGATACCCAAATTCTGATTCTTTGTAGAACCTATCTACATATCCAATAACTAAATCGGAGCTTGGTTAAAAATTTGTATGTATATTTGTAGTGAAGTTAGGGTGACTTTTTATTGTGAATATGTCTGAATTAGTCAAGTATACCTTCCAAATGGATAGAGGTTAATGTACTACATGATTCCCATTTCCCCCCTCTTTTTTTCTTTTACACCAAAGTAGCACTCTTTTGGCAATAAAAGAAAGGAAAGGAGACAGATGATTAATTAAGGAGCAATTAATCACTGAACTTTCTAGCTCTACTGAACAGGAAGTAATGAAACTAGACTTTTCTTTGCTAAATGGAAACTACCAGTATTAATGACACCCTACAGAAAGCAGTTGCTTTTATTCAGTGCTGTGGGAAACTTTTGTTTGTTTGAAACCACTTCCCACTATTGTTTTAAAATCTATGGTTCAGAAGAATTCAAGTTTGTGTGCAAACAAAATTAGTATATATGAGGTCTATGTGTATAGAATGATTTGAGACTTGGAGAAGCAAATAAACCCTACTAAGAGAGTAAGCATATATTATATGTTAATGTTCTATAGATTGTATAGAAAGAGCTCCATATCACCTCTGTTCCTAGGTTTTTAAAAAAACATAGTGAAAATATTTTAAAACAAAGGTTCTTATGGAATGTTAAGACATCTAAAATGTTTTAAGGCAGTGAATTATTTAAACATCTTTCTGAAGGAATTATTATTTTCTTCAGGATGAACAAGTTGGATCACATGGAGGCAGCAGTCAATCTGAACAGGTAAAATATTACATACAGCTAGTCTTCAATTTATGACCATAACGTGAACTCAGAATCATGGTAGTAAGTCATTGCGGTTGTTTAAGTCAGTCACCAAGTGATTGGACCCGATTTTTGCAATGATTGTTAAGCAAACATTTTGGTCATTAAGTGAACACAGTGGTTGTTAAGCAAATCCATTTTACCCAATGGATTTTTTTTTACTAGAAAACTGACAAAAAAAACAGAAATCAGTAACAAACACTGAAAATTGTGGTCATGTGACGAGTGGACACTGCAAATGTCCATAAAGGTGAGCTGATTGCCAACCGCCCAAAATGTGATCATCTGACCATAGAGGTGTGTGTTCATCGTAACTCTGACATTGGGCCATAAATAGTTTTGTGGGGGTCTGTCATAACTTCAAATGGTTATTAAGTGACCGGTCATAAGCCAAAGACTACCTGTAGTGCATTCCCAATATGTATCATAGCAGTATATGTTTAATGCAAGTGATAATGATGACGAATGCTATCTGTTCAACTGTGTCCAATTCTTGACAATTCTATGAACCATCTCACTTCACATTTTCTGCTCTTGTAGAGCTTCTTTCGGTTGACTTATGCTCTGGCTGGTGTTGGCTTTGATGTTGTTTAGCCAGTGTGGTTTTTTGGGAGGCGTCATTTCCTTTTACCACTAAAGCTTCCAAGCATAACTGCTGCCATCTTTTCTTTTTTCTTTTAATTCCCTGTGAATGTCCCTAGTTGTGCTTATTTTTTCTTTATTGAAAAGAAAAAGTAGAGTAGAGAGTAGTTTGCTGTTGATACATTACAGCAAGTAAAAATCATTGTCTCTCCAGGATTGTTTCTATGGCAGCAAGCAATTAATAAGGATAGCTATGAACTACTTCATAATACAGACCTCCCCAACTTGGGTCTCTTCTGTCAAGATGTACTATATTGATAGCAAAGGGGAGAAGGCAGTATACTCCATCAGAGAGAAAAAACCTTCTCTGATATTTCCATTTTTAATTTTTAATTCCATTAAAAAATTGCAAAATCCCAAGTTAGAAGAGGCTCATGGTAGCCACACCATAGAATCTCTCCAGATATATCTATTAAGGTAAAGAGTTATAGCTTTAATTTGTCAAGATTCTGTCCATTAGATGTAAGCAAATAAGGAATTGGACTCAATTGGATTTTGCTGTGTCTTTTTTGGGCTTGAGCCTGACACTATGTGATATATACCATGATAATATAGAGATATCAAAAATAAGATTAAAATAATGTCACTTCTTTTGTAACCTCCAGAAGTTTTCTCTTCCTTTTGTTGGCTCCAGAATTTTTCTTTCTTTCTGTAATCTATTACAAAAGGGCTCAGGGTACCTATCTGTCTTAAATGTACATGCTTTGTCATATTGCTAGCCGATCGGTTTCTGAAGGGTAACAATCTTGACAACCATTAGGTGGCAGCAAAGAAATACAGAAACTCTGCTTCCATCTAGTGCAGTGGTTCTCAACCTTCCTAATGTCGCGACCCTTTAATACAGTTCCTCATGTTGTGGTGACCCCCAACCATAAAATTATTTTCGTTGCTACTTCATAACTGTAATTTTGCTACTGTTGTGAATAGTAATGTAAATATCTGATATGCAGGGTGTATTTTCATTGTTACGAATTGAACATAATTAAGCATAGTGATTAATCACAAAAACAATATAGCAATGCTCGCTGGAGAAGCTTACTCTTCCTTGCTCAAAAATGTTGGGAGGGAGGGAAGGGGAAGGAAGGAAGGAAGATTGAAGGGGAAAGGAAGGAGATGGAAAAAGATGGAGATTGAAGGGGAAAGGAAGGAAAGAAGGAGAAAGAGATTGAAGTGGAAGGGATGGAGATGGAGATGGAGATGGAGATGGAAGGAAGATTGAAGGGGAAAGGAAGGAGATGGAGAAGGAAGGAGATGGAAGGAAGGAAGGAAGGAAGGAAGGAAGGAAGGAAGGAAGGAAGGAAGGAAGGGAGGAAGGAGGAAGGNATTGAAGGGGAAAGGAAGGAGATGGAGAAGGAAGGAGATTGAAGGGGAAAGGAAGGAAGTAAGATTGAAGGGGAAAGGAAGGAAATGGAGAAGGAAGGAGATTGAAGGGGAAGAAAGGAAGGAAGGAAGGAAGGAAGGAAGGAAGGAAGGAAGGAAGGAAGGAAGGAGAGAGAGAGATTGAAGGGGAAGGGATGGAGATGGAGATGGAAGGAAGGAAGGAAGATTGAAGGGGAAAGGAAGGAGATGGAGAAGGAAGGAGATTGAGGGGGAAAGGAAGGAAGGAAGGAAAGAAGGAAGGAAGGAAGGAAGGAAGGAAGGAAGGAGAGATTGCCACAAGCTCATGCAAACAAGCCCCGAGGAGTTCTGAACGAGCAGTCATTTTTTTAAAAAAAAAGCTTTAAGCAACGAGGCAGAAAGGGGAACTCGCTCACGGCTCTTTTTTTCCCCTTTCTCGGCGACTGGGAAGGCAGCAGCCAGAGACACCGCTGCACAAAGGGAGGTGGAGAGAGGGGTGAGGGGGAAAACCTCACTCAACTTTCGCTACAGATCGACGCTACCCCTCAGGAGTATTTCGCCAGGCTTTTTTTTTTACCTTGGCCCTGCACTTCTCCCAGACAGAAGCCAGGCAAGAGGACCTGAAAGACGCCGAGCAGGAGGTTCATAGCTGTGGCGACGCGGCAGTAGCTGCTCTGCGATGGGTAGCGCAGCCCCGCCATGCTGCTGAGGCGGCTGCTTTCCTGTCTGCCCGAGCTGGCTGGCGGAGTGTCACTAGTGTCTCGGTTCCTAAGACCATCGGAAATATGTGTTTTCCGATGGTCTTAGGCGACCCCTGTGAAAGCGTCGTTCGACCCCCAAAAAGGTCGCGACCCACAGGTTGAGAACTGCTGATCTAGTGGATCTATGGGTTTATTTAGCCAAGATACAGTAGTCCTAATAAAGGCAAAATTTATAACCTGCATGCCTAATTTCCTTCATTTCAATATATATGATAAGATGTCCTTAAAAACCAACATTTTTCTATTGCTCAATACATCCTACAGATTTTAATTTTTATTTATAATTTAAATAAAAATACACAACTCCATTCTAAGGTTCCCCTGGTCTAAGAAAGCTGACACAGGGAAAATCTATAAAAGTCTGTTACGTGAATATCATATTTCAGCCATCAGATATTTTAAAATAATAACTGGATTTTCCACAGGATGGGTATGGTGGATCATATGGTGGCAACCAGTATGGACAGGTAAAAACATAACTCATATCCTCTATGGTAATAGATAATATAAATAAAATAAGTGTTAGGCTTATTCAGTCCTTCAGTTCAGCTACATAAATAAAAGAATTTCTTCAAGGTTTTTATTTTGTCTGTCACATGTCTTTTCCAGGTGAATAACAATTGAATGGATAAATACAAAAATATTTATAACAAATTAGCAAATAAGTAAAATAAACTCCCTAAACCACTTTAATTTAAGTCGTAATATGTTCGTTCAGTGACGACCATAGGATTCTACTACTTTGCAGCATTCTGCTGCCAGTTTTATCCCTTTTGAAAATAAATAGAGGTTTGTTACAACTCTCCTTTCAGAAACCAAAGTGGTCCTGAAACATTTGATCAAAAGGATTAAAGAAATACTTTAGAAATCAGAAGAGAAATTTGGCCTCTTCTGAACATCAAAAAGACCGAGCTCATAACTACTGAGAGGAAATGAAATGTCAAAATAACAAGTGATAGTAAAGAGATCAAATGTGCATAAGAATCTGCTTTCCTAGAATTGCAGATTGATCAGTGCAGTCCAGAAATAAAGTGTTGAATTGCAGTGGGTCTCACAGCAATGATGAGCATGTATAGAATATGAAAAAGAAAGGACGCCAGTCTGGCAAATAAATGCAAATTAGTCCACACTGTTGTTTCCCATAATGATGTACAGTTGCTAAAGTTGGACTGTGAAAAAACTAAACTAGAGGGAAATTGATCACTCTCAGTTCAATTCACCTCATAGGACTTTGTTGTGGGGAAAATAGGAGGAAGGAGTATTAAATATATTTGCCGCCTTTTTTGTGCTGTGGTGCTGGAGAAGGCCCCTGCATATTCCTTGGACAGCAAAAGTAACAAACAAGAAGATAGAGAAAGACAATTTGGTCTAGTTAAGGCATCAGGCTAGAAAACCAGTAGACGGTGAGTTCTAGTCCTGCTTTAGTCATGAAAACCAGCGAGGTGTCTTTGGGCCAGTCACTCTCTCTCAGTTCAACTCACCTCATAGGACTGTTGCTGTGGGGAAAATAGAAGGAAGGAGTATTAGGTATATTCACTGCCTTGAGTTATTGATAAAAAATACTTTTTTAAAAAGGGGAGGATATAAATAAATAAAGGAGTGAGTGAATACTGGAGTGTACAAAATCAGACACACCACTGGAAGTCAAAATCATAAAATTCTACTTTGCTTATTTCGGCCATGTCATGCAATAAAACTTACTGAAAAAGGCAGTTGTGCTTGGAGTGATAGAGGATAAAAGGAAATGAGACTTCCAAAATCAGTTTCAAAATGGACCGTGTGTAAATAGTGGCCAGACACCATCAAAGCTGAGACCAACCAGAGCATAAAACCAGTGAAAGAAGCCCTACAAGAATAGAAAATGTGGAGAGAGGTGAGCCATAGAATTGCCAAGAATCAGATGCAATTGTCGTCTGTAGTAATCAGTGCTCAGTCATTGCAGGGTGCAAATATGGCTGACTGCTTTCGCAGTGTTTATTGCCTTATATACAGTTTTCCAAGCAGCAAAAGTTTAACATGGCAATAGCATTTTATTGGTTCAACTCCTTACCAATCCTTAAGAATAGAAAGCCAAGAGGCCCAAAACAGGGAGCAGTTTGCTGCCACATCCTGTTGGTGTAGCCTAGCTGATATCAGGCAGGTGAGGTCATTGTACCAGCCTAGGATAGTTTCCCACATTGCCATGGTGATGTGAATGGATGAGATCATGTAGAGAGAAGAGGCACGCAGGCTTTGGAGGGGGCAGTTTGCTGCTCCCGACCTCTACCTGGCCCCTATCTCTACAGTCGTCATCATCATCACGATTAGACTAGATAGCACAGTTCAGACACAGTTAGAAACCAAATGGGCAGGTTAAGGAAACATTTAAAAGCCTATGTAAAAAAATCTTTTAAAACTGCTTAAGCGTATCAAACATAATATATAGTAAAAAAATAAGCTCAACCCTTTTTTCTGATCCTAAGTATAGAAAATGTTTTAATGCAGATATGGTAAGGACGTGATGAATTTCAACAATAATGATTGATTATTGTTTTCTGTTCAGAGTGGACAATCTGGGGGCAGCAACCAGTTTGGACAGGTAAAACTCATTATGTTTATTTCTGCTCTGAAATATATTGTATCTGCTTCAAAACATATACACCCAAATATCTATCTATCTATTGTATAGCATCAAAATATATTAAAAAAATCTTGACATACATATAAATAGTAATAGCAATAGAACTTAGACTTATATACTGCTTCCCAGTGCTTTTCAGCACTCTCTAAGTGGTTTATAAAGTCAGCATACAGTATTTCCCCCAACAATCTGGGTCCTCATTTTACTGACCTCGGAAGGATGGAAACCTGAGTCAACCTTGGTCCCCGTGAGGACCAAGCTCCAGGCTGTGGACAGAATTAGCCTGCAATACTGCATTCTAATCACTGCACCATCAGTGGTTATTATTGTTTTTAAGAGTAGATATTGTAATAATTATCCATATAGACAGGTGTATGATGTAGAAAATATACCGTATCTGTTTATGGATAAGTTCCTCCACAGATAAATCAACCCTTGATTTTTAATCAAAATACCAGATACTTCTAAAAAAGTATTGCAGTACGGATAGTCCTCGGCTTACAATCATTCGTTTAGTCCAGGGGTAGGCAATCTTGGTTCTTTTATGACTCGTGGACTTCAACTCCCAGAATTCCTGAGCCAGCCATGCTGGCTCAGGAATTCTGGGAGTTGAAGTCCACGAGTCATAAAAGAACCAAGGTTGCCTAAGCCTGGGTCACTATTCAAAGTTACAGCAGCACTGAAAAGTGACTTATGACTGTTTCTAGTTTACGTCCCCATGGCCGCATGATTAGAATTCGGATGCTTGGCAACAGGCATGTATATATGACAGTATGCAATTATCTTTTGCGACCTTCTGACAAGCAAAGTCAATCGGGAAGCCAGATTCACTTAATAACCATGTTACTAATCTAACAACTGCAGTGATTCACTTAACAACTGTGGCAAGAAGGATTGTAAAATATAGGAAATATTCACTTAACAATTGTTTCGCTTAGCAACAAAAAATTTGGCCTCTATTCTGCTGGCAAATCAAGGACTACCTGTACAGACTGATGAATAAATCCATCTGTGGATAAGATAAACTCAGTTTGGGAGGTGTATTTTTGCAGCTAAAATTCTTAGTTTATCTGTGAGTATATATGGTATGCGTTGTTCAGAAATATAGAAAATGGCTTTCTACTTTCTCCTCATTTAATGAGAAGACGTTTCTGTAAAGAATGGAATGTTTAAAAATAAAACGATAGCAGCCAACTGGAGCCAAGCAAAAACTGTTTATAATGTAGCTGTAAAGTTATTATGGTTATAAACAGTATACTGGTAATCCTCACCTAATTATTGGTTGCTTAGTGACCATTCAAAATTACAATGGACACCCAAAAATGTACTTATGACCCAATTTGCAATGGCTACATAGGTCACCTCCCCCCACAGTCATGTGATTGCATTTTGGTTGCTTAGCAACCAGCTTGCATTTATGACTGATTGCAATGTCCTGTGGTCACATGACCATAATTTTCTGTGTTTTTTTGCCAGTTTCTGCTATTTACTTCTGGTTTGCAGCAAAACACACCTATTAGTATAATGCAGGGGTCTTCAAACTTGGCCCTTTTATGACTTGTGGACTTCAATTCCCAGAATTCCTCAGCCAGACACGCTGGCTGAGGAATTCTGGGAGTTGAAGTCCACAAGTCATAAAAGGGCCAAGTTTGAAGACCCCTGGTATAATGGATTCATTTAACGACTACTTCGTTCATTTAACAATAGGCTCAATTATAGTCATAAGTCAAGGACGACCTATACCTGAGATGTAGAAAATTAAATAAAATATTATTTCTGCTTCTGAATGTAGCATGTATTGTTTTGCTTTATTAACATTATTATTTCTAATGAATTAGTATTTTCTTACAGGGTGGATCATATGGTGGCAGCAGCAGCCAGGTAAAAATACCTGCATAATGTAGTGTATGTGGATAATATTTGCTATAGTTATTTATCATCCACTGGTAAAAATGAAAAAAAAAATCTGTAAATAATCATAGCAAATGTTATGTAGTATATTCGGGAGCAGAATTAAGCTATTCATTCATTTTAATTCATTTTTTTAAATGTATGATAAATAACCATAGCAATTATATAATATTTAACTACTTAACTGATAGATAAGTGTTAATTTATCATATGGAAAAAAATAAACATTTTCAGCTTATTTCTACTATGGATTATAGGGAAGAGCTATATGCTTAATTAAGATAATTATTTTGTAATCAATATTTTTACAAAGAGCATCATTAAGCGCTAGGGGCAACTAATATGACAGCTACAAACTATTGTATAATATAGTACATGCATATAATATTTGCCAGGATCATCCATATGGAACACAAAATAAAATACGTTTTTCAACTTACTTCTTGTCCTGAATATAGAAAAAAAAAATATTGTGCTGTATTAAGGTGGCTACAGATAGTCCTCAAAGTATGAATCTAATGAATTCTGCTTATTAGGGTCATAAAATGAACTGGTTTCTTTTTTGTGACATGTTTTTTACCATGTTCATTAAGTGAATCAACCGGGTCATTAAATGAACAAAGACTGGCCTTGCTGTTTGCTTCAGTTCATTAAACAACCTCTGCCATTGTTCAATAAACCAAGAAGCTTGAGTATTTGCAGGACTCCCGGCTAGAGCCTTGGAGGGAACATCAGCTATTCTGGCAAGGTGAGAACCGCAGTGCCTCCAGGCAGGTGCCCAGACTTAAATTGAGGTGGGAAGGTAAATTTGCAGGTTTCCGTGTGGAGCCTCTAGAGCTGGGATCCCTAACCTGTTGGCTACCAGCCCACTACTAGGCTGTGGCCTATTGGTCACTGGGCCGCATGAGTGGCTGGCTGGTGTGCACATGCGCGCATGCCCATGCACACCCCCACTAGCATGAGCCCCACTTGTGTGAGCGTCACAGGCATTCAGAGCCCCAGTTGCGCGAGTGCTCATGGCCTCACTTGCATGAGCAATGGGTAATTGTGCACACGCACGGGTGCACATGCATTCACCCACCCCATAAAACCATCCTTTTTTTTCCCCCTTCTCCCGCTATGGGCAGCCAACCCCAAAAGGTTGGGGAACTCTGCTCTAGAGGGAACAGCTGCCACCCGCTCATCCCCTGTTCTACAAACAATCTACAGCAGTACTCACTAATCCTCTTAAGCAAAAGCAAACAAACCCAGTACAGCAGAACGCAAAGGACCTTTCTGCAAGCAATCTCAAAATGCCTGCAAACAAACAGTACAGTAGAATGCAAAGGTACTTTACAGTACTAAATCTGTTTTTCTGAGACACTGGCTAGTAGTTCCGCCAGCAATCTCAAGGCAATATTTTTTTAAAAAAAATCTAAATACAGGTTAGTCCTAGACTTACAACAGTTCATTTAGTGACCATTCAAAGTTACAACACCACTGAAAAAAGGGACTCGTGATCATTTTTCACAGTTATGACATTTCCAGCATCCCCATGATCATGATGCTTAGCAACTGGCCTGTATTTATGACCGTTGCTGTGTCCCAGGGTCATGTGATCACCTTTTGTGACCTTCTGACAAGCAAAGTCAATGGGGAAGCCAGATTCACTTAACAACCGGATTACTAACTTATCAATTGCAGTGATTCACTTAACAGCTGAGGTAAAAAAGGTCATAAAATGGGGCAAAATTCACTTAACAAATGTCTCACTTAACAACAGAAATTTTGGGCTCAATTGTGGTCATAAGTTAAGGACTACCTGTAGTGAAAAAATCTTCGTAAAGTTCTTACAAACAAGCACAATAGTATGCAAAGTACTTACATTCATGATAGTACTATAATGAAAATGAAAGTTGTAAGGTACTTACAAAGGCAGCTGCAATACTCTACTCCAGGGATCCCCAACCCCTGGTCCGTGGACCGGTACTAGGCTGCAGCATGCCAGCAACTGGTCCACACAAACAAGCAGAGCCCCATCCGCAAGATGCAGGCAACACACAAAACCACGCACCCTCTGGTCCGCAGAAAAACCTCTCTCCGCGGAACCGGTCCCTGGTGCCCAAAAGGTTGGGGACCTCTGCTCTAGTTCTCAAGACAACAGGAACAAAAGAAGCAATAGGAGCAGCAACAAGGGATTCACTCCTCTAGTCCTTCATTAGCAGCAATGAGGAGGGGGGGGAACCACATGCTTTTTGGTTGGTCAAGTGGGGGGAAAAAAACACATCCACCATATGGACCTCGGAAAATGCCTATACAGATGACAAAGGGTAACCACAGCAACTTGGTTGTGGCCACTGCTTCAGGCCATTGCTTCATCATTGACTGAATCCAGGTCACATGATTGCAGAGGCATCTTGTTAGTCACAATTTTAAACCCTATTGTAAGTACACTTTCGGGGTGCATTCATGACTTCAAATAGTCATTAAACAGCCCTTTGTACCACAAGGACTACATGCATTTGTAAATTAGTATTTCTTTACAAGGAGAATCATGTAGTCGTGACAGTGGCTGCCAAAGTAGCATCCATATGAAAACTCTGCCAGTGTGTGTATACTATAACATTTATGATATACTTACAATGTATAAAATAAAATACAGTAAAGGACGTGGCTCATTTTTGCTCCTGAATATAGGCAGCAGTTTTGTGCTTTGTTAAGGTGATAATGTTATAAGTAATAAACATTTTCTTAAAGGTAGAGTCATATAGCAGCAGCAGCAGCAGCAGCAGCAGCAGTAGCAGTAGCAGTAGCAGTAGCAGTAGCAGTAGCAGTAGCAGCAGCTCTTCTGGAAGTCAGGTAAAAACAACTTTATAACTTTATTCGTTTATAATGATAAATATAGGTATAAATACATGCTACGATGTGTTTACACACACACACATGTACATACATACATATGTAAGTAGTCCTCGCTTCCTGATCACAATTGGGACTGGCAACTGTTGCAGAGCACCACACACGCCAGGCAAAATATCATGTGGTGATATATCGTGAAATATCGTGATGGACTAATGACCTGCTTCCCCTTATTACACGAATCACAAGGTGGCTAAGTGATTGTGACCTGCAGTTTCACAATTTCATCATTACTTCTGCTTGTTGGAAGCTGGTTCCGAAGCTTGGAAATGGTGATCACATGATCACAGGACTCTGCCACAGTTGTAAATGTGCATGGGTTGCAAAGTGCCTGATTGGCAATTCCACTATGATGGCTGTAAATGGAAGGATTGGTCACGAATCTGTTTTTCCAATGGTCATAACTTTGAACAGTCGCTAAACAAGGCTGTCGGTAAGCGAAGACTACATGTGTGTGTGTATATGTATGTGCATATATTATATGCAGTATATTTACTACATATTTTACTATAATATAGTATACAGTAAAATGTTATATGTAGCATATTATATAATAAATATACTATTAAATATACTATATGAATGTATATTTAGCTTACATAAAATAAAATTTTGGGGGTTCCTTTCTGCTTCTAAATATAGCAAGAAACATTGTGCTTTAATAAAATGAACATGTTGTAATAAAGATGGAATACAAATAAATACATAAAAATAACTAATAAGTTAGCCAACAGAACAACCGTGTAAAATATTATTTGATACAGTTTATGTATATAATATTTGTCATGATAATTTGTAATAACATAAAATCAAATGTTTTTGTTCACCTTATCTTTCCTCCTAAAGATGGAAAGTAGCTTTGCATTTTATTAAAGTAATTATTTTGTAATTAATAAGTATTTCCTTACAGGGAGGACCATATGATGTCAACCAATATAGCAACCAGGTAAAAATTATATTATAATTAGGATATATTATAATATTTGCCATATTTATTTATATTGCACATCCTATATATTTTAGAATATATTTGTATTCCAAATGTAACGTATATCCAAATACAGTTCTGAATGTAAATGAAGATTTTTGACCCCTGAATATATATGGTAGTTTTGGGCTTCTTTAATTGAATTATGTTTTAATAAGCATTTTCTTACAGGGAGGATCATATAGCAATAGCAGCAGCAGCAGTAGCAGCCATTCTGGCAGCCAGGTAAAAAAAATATTTTATACTGTAGTATTTTTATAGTGATACAGATAGAGGTATAGGATATTTGTGATGGTTTTTTTATTGATCTATACATAGAGATAAGCATATAAAATATTTGCCATGGATATCTACACTATATATAATCTATAAAAACAAATTTGTTTGTCTTATTTCTGCTTCTGAATATAGCAAAGAGCTTCGTGCTTTATTAAGGTGATTATTTTATAATTCGAAAGAATTTCCTTGTAGGGAAGATCATATGGAAGTGGCAGCAATCAACATGGCAGCAGAGAAAAACTTATAACATCGCATCTATATGTGTATATATAAGCGTGTGTGAATGTGTGTGTGTATGTGTGTATGCAATCATCACAAGCAAAGTTATAAACATAAATAATTACTTTTTTTGTCCTCAGAACATCTTTCAGGTTTGTCCCTTTTTCAGGTTTGCCCTTCCCCCCCCCCCCAAGAAAATAGGATCATTGTAATATTAACACAGGGTAAATAAACTAAAATAAAATATATTTTGCTTACTTTACTTCTACTCCTGAATGTAAAAGAGCAGTGTTGTGCTTATTAAAGTGATAATTTTATAATTAATAAGCATTTTCTTACAGGGAGCATCATATAGCAGCAGCAGCAGTAGTAGCAGCAGTAGCAGCAATTATGGCAACCAGGTAAAAATTACTTTATAACATTGTTTGTTTATAATGATATAAATATAGATATAAATATGCATATGTAGATAATATACTATATTTTTTAATTTTTTGTCTAAAGATACAGACAAAATATAAGTATCTAAAATGTTTGCCATGGAGATTATTTCTGTTCCTAAATACAGTGTACTGTAGTAAACAGCGCTTTATTCAGGTAATTATTTTATAATTAAGAAATAATGGTGGCAACAGCCAATACAACAGCGAGGTAAAAACTTTTTTTTGCAGTGTTTCTACCTGCACACTTGTCTACATGTCTATATAATATTTGCCAGTGGTTCTCTGGATTACAATTTAGGACACTGAAAATAAAATAACATTACAAAATTCATCTTATTTCTATTTCTGAGTAAAGAAAGTATCTTTGTGCTTTATTAAGATAAATATTTTATAATTAATCAGTACGTTCTATACAGAGAGCATCATATGGTGGCGATAGCAAACAATATGGAGACCAGGCAATTTATTATTATTTATAGTTCACATGTAACATTTAATAGAGATATTACATGCATATACATAGAGAAGAAAATTTCAAAAAATGTTCTGCTTAGTTTTGCTACTAGATACGAGGGCAATTCGGAAATAAACCTCAGTTTGGTTATCAATGACAGACACTGGCAGATACAGAACTTTTATTATACACATTAGAAAACTACATTATATTACTTTTTGACATAATCGCCATTCAAATAGAGGCATTTGTCATAATGTCTTACAAGGTTTGAAATTCCTTAGTAGTAGTCACTCGGCGCCAAATCTGAACTATGGGGGGGGGGTTATCAAAAACATCCCAACGGAACTGCTTCAAAAGTTCTTGGGTGCGTCTAGCGGTGTGCGGGCGAGCATTATCGTGAGCCAACACCACACCGGAAGTGGTGCCATAGAATATCCTGCCAAATATGAAGATGCCAAAGGAGTACTGCTAGTGAAGTTCATGGAGTATGGTTTAATCATCAATTCAGAAGTCTACTGTGAAATGTTACGAAAACTCAGATGAGCCTTCTATAACAAGCGTCGTGGCCTGCTGACTTCCAACGTGGTGTTGGTTCATGATAATGCTCACCCGCACACTGCTAGACACACCCAAGAACTTTTGAAGCAGTTCTGTTGGGATGTTTTTGTTAACCCCCCTCCCATAGCCCAGATTTGGCGCCGAGCGACTACTACTAAGGAATTTCAAATCTTGTAAGACGTTATGACAAGTGCCTCAATTTGAATGGCGATTATGTCGAAAAGTAATGTAATGTTGTAGTTTTCTAATGTGTATAATGAAAGTTCTGTATCTGCGAGTGTCTGTCATTGATAATCAAAATCAAACGGAGGTTTATTTCCAAATTGCCCTCGTACAAAGTACAGAATACACTGAAATCTTAATTGGGCGAAGATAAGCAGTAAAACTTCATTAATTAAATAGATTCTGAATTTGTGATATCAAAGTGATGAGAAATGGCTATTCTATTTGAAATTTGGCCTTGTCTTACTGGCCTTGTTGATTCATTGTTGAAATAGAGCTACTTTTTAAAGGCATATTGTCATGTCTCAATTATTATCCACTTTAATGTTTTTGAAGGATTAAACTGGATGAATTAATGATGGAGCAAATCATTTTCTAGTTGACACCCCTGTGCTGTCCTTCCCTGGGTGTGTTCCAGTGGGGGCTAGACAACCATTTCTCTGGGATACTTCAGTGACAAAACAACCCTTTTAATCCTAGAATTATGTGAAAGAAAATGGGAGATTAAGTATGGCACTTCACACTGGCAAAAGCCTCATCTAGACTGATATCTAAAATCCATAGTTTTGCTTCTTATGTTTACCACGTTTAATGGTCACAACAGTAGGAGTTTCTACTGTTTCTACTCATGTTCTTGTAGATCTTTCTTTACGTGGATGAAGCACGTGGTCACATGGCCCGACCTCTCTGCCACCCAGAGATTGGTATACACCCATACATGCATTACCCCCAAAAGTTGTTGCCTGCACTTGTGACTGCTGTCACCACTGTATGATCTTCCTCATTCAGGATATACTTATTAAAAATGAGGATGGCAGGCACAACTGGTTCAAAAGAACTGGGCTTCATCCATGCTATTCATACCGTATTTTTTACTATTTGCTACCCCCTTAGGGCACCCCTGCTCTCAGCAAAACCTTTCTCAATAGAGGTCTTAATAGAGATTTTGCCCTCCCCTTTTCCTGGTAAACATAGCCCATTCACCCAGCAGATCAAGATATCTGTTTCCATGCTAATGTATTAGACAAGCCATATGAGACTTCCACAATGAAGTATAATTTGTAATAACTGTTTTTATAATAACTGTTTCTGTAACAGGGTGGACCTTACAATAGCAGCAGCCAATATGGAAAGGTAAAATTAGCTTATAGGAAATAGGGATTTTAAGTAGTATACTATCTTTTTATTTTATTCTTTTTCTTATTCTCATCCTTCTTCTTTCTCTTTTTAGTCTTATTTATTCCTGAAGAAAGGTAAAAGTATTGGGTTGGTTTACATGAGAAACAATAGATTTAAATATTTAAATGTAATTAACTCTTGAGAAAATCTTAACCAGTAAAAATGTTTAGAACATTGTGAGAAAAACAAATGTAAACAAGAACTGTAAACAGGATAGATGATGAGACAACCAGAATGACTAGATAGAAAAGGAATACTATATTGATGTGATTATTATTTGTAGAAATATTAGAAAACTTTTATACTTAATTATCATTTATTAAAACAATAAGAATTGTATTAGCTTAAGGTTGGTAAAAGAGAACGCTATGGGGAAAAGAGGAAATCATGTAAAGTTATAATGTGGATTATAGACTATAGAATTTAGTTGTTAGTGAATGTTTGTTAAACGTAAACCCAGACAACGCACTGTCTACCGAATATTAAGGTGATTATGTTAAAAAATTAATAAAACATACTTTTTAAAAAAAGGAAAGGTAAAATTCATGCAATAGTTTTACCTTTAAAGGGAAGCATCATTTGGAATGCTGGACTCTCTCTACCAACAGTATATTTGCAGTCAAAACACAGATGTCACTCTTTCCTTTCTCTTTTCTTCCTTTATCCTTGAAATTTATTGCAACTATAAAGCTAAGTTTCTATCAGAGTACGGAAGTCTGCTACTGATCTTGAAAATCTGCATCTTTCCTTTGATTATTCCATTCAGATTAACACTCAGTTGGTCATTTTATTTCAGTCATGGACCAGCAAAATAGATCTTTGGGGAAAAAAAAGTCGCGTTTTATTTGCTGAAAATCAATGCAGTCTATACAGCACATAAATTAACTACAATAAAACAAGCTATGTAGCAAGAGAACTAAAATATTCATTTAAGAATTTGGGGCATAAAAATTAATGTAATAAGGCATTATGCAATTCAAATAAGGCAATTATTTATTATTATTTCAAGTAATAAAATAACGTTACTGATTTAAAGTATAAAACCATTATAGTGCTAAAATCCATGGGAAAATGTAATTAATTTTAATATTATATTTAGAGACAAAGGAACACTTACTAATGATTGTTGATTTCACAAATTAGCAACAATTTAGATACAATTAAAATTAGATACCATTTCCTGAAGTCTGCTCAGGGTAACCTGCATATTAAAATTTGGAGACTATTGTGGAATGCTGTGGAATATTTGGTTCTTGTAGATCTTCTTGGCATGTTTTCTGCTCAATCCCTGCCATGCCTCATTTTACCACTTCCCAATTTCAATTTCCAGAATAGGACACAGCTTGTTGCCAAGACTTTGAGGATATGAATGTATCCCATCAGGACTATTGAAAACAACCCCTTCTGTCCAAAACAGGGGTAGGCAACCTCGTCTCTTTTATGACTCATGGACTTCAACTCCCAGAGTTCCTGAGTCAGCTATGCTCAAACTTGGGAACGTTAAGATGTGTGGACTTCAACTCCCAAATATCTGAAGAATTCTGGGAATTGAAGTCCACACATCTTAAAGTTTCCAAGGTTGGGAAGCACTGGTCTAGAAAACACAAAAAGAAGTCACTCCTCCACATGTCCCTTAGCCAGGTCAGGATAGAAACATTTTTTATCTTCAGCTAAGATGGGGACTGCAGCCAAGAAATTAAAAGACGCTTGCTCCTGGGGAGGAAAGCTATGGCAAATCTAGACAGCATACTAAAAAGCAGAGACATCACCCTGCCAACAAAAGTGTGTATAGTCAAGGCCATGGTTTTCCCAGTTGCAATGTATGGATGTGAAAGTTGGACCATAAGAAAGGCTGAGCGACAAAGAATTGAGGCCTTTGAACTATGGTGCTGGAGAAGACTCCTGCGAGTCCCTTGGACTGCAAGGCGTTCAAACCAGTCAAGTCCTAGAAGAGATCAACCCCGACTGCTCTTTAGAAGGCCAGATCCTGAAGTTGAAACTCAAATACTTTGGCCACCTAATGAGAAGGAAGGACTCACTGGAGAAGGGCCTAATGCTGGGAAAGATTGAGGGCAATAGAAAAAGGGGATGACAGAGAATGAGGTGGCTGGATGGAGTCACTGAAGCAGTAGGCGTGAACTTAAATGGACTCCAGAAGATGGTAGAGGACAGGGAGGCCTGGAGGAACGTTGTCCATGGGGTCGCGATGGGTCGGACACGACTTCACAATTAACAACAACAACAACAAGAGTCATATAAGATACTGGATTCTTATGTTTTACAGAATTCCTCCTCTTCTGAAGCCAATCAGCCAGGAGGTCAGATAAGAGGTTCTCTCTTAGTTAGGTTGAGGTGTAACTTCCTTGTTATTTTTAAAAGCAAAATCGTAACACACAAAAATATTGCTTGATAAAAAAGCATCTGTAGCCAAAATAATTTCTTTTCCTTTGTAGAACTCAACTTCTTCAGGAGGCATCCAAACTGGTGGACAAGTAAGAAAATAAGGTCCAGGCAAGGACCCTACATTCCCATCACTGTGTTTGCTTTCACAGTGTGTGTGGGTGTGGGTGGGTGGGGGGAAACCCGCCACTAACCATATGGAGAGAGTGGTATCTAACAAACAACAGTGGTGACGAGGTACCATGTTTTCTTGGTTTCAGGAGATATGGTGTCATTCTCCCTCTGCAAAAATTGCTGCAAAACCATCTTTGCAATGTTTTTTTTTTTAATTTGAAGACCTATATAAGGTCCACAGCACAGAGGATATACTGGGCTTTGCTCGTTTAAACCTCCACTGCTCTTGCCTTTGGAAGAGGGCAAAGAATAGCACGCAGTAGCATCCTATAATTATCACAGCTGTATTCTCCAACTTCCCAATATTCTATCATCATAAAGGATAATGCCTAATTACTCGTGGTATTGTTAGGGCAAAATAAGGCAATGGAATGAAGCAGTCTTGTTCAATCAGGTGCCCTACAGATGAGTTGGGACAATAATACCCAGTGGTCTCTGCAAGGGGAAGTCCAGACAGACAAGATGGTGGTTGTAGGAACATGATCCATGTCCTGTCCTTTTTTGCATGTGTGTCAGTATTGAACACAAACACATATGGACAAGGCTTTGATTGGGCTCCCATGACAACCATCTTGCCTGTCTTAATACCTAAATTCCAAAGGTGCAGCTAACCATTCCCCAAATTCCCAGCTTTTGGAATCTGGGAATTGAATTCATGACATATACCAAGGGCAATAACTCAATGACTGAGGGGGCAAACCAGTGATTTGGAAGAGCGATGAGCAGCTTGGAGTTAATTTTTGGTGAGTGCTACATTGCTACTGCAGTAGATTCCATCAGTAGTTTTCTTCTGAATTAAATATATTGTCTAATAAGTGTGATAATGTGGGTTGTGTATATGTGCTAGTTTTTCTGAGATTTGCAAGTAAGACAGTATCCAGAGCCAAGATGATGACAAAGTAGCAGTTTCCCTGAGCTCCTTATGATACTTTACTTGGCTTATCGATTTTTATAAATACCTTAGTTATCCAGTAGTTAATTCTATATATTCTATTAGCTATTTTTTTCCACAACACTGATAACACTAATTGATAATAAATTGATAATTAGCAGTAATACTTGGGTACTATACAGATCATACCTGGACCATATCCAGTTGAACATGTTGCAATTGCATATAAATATAAAAAAAGAATTAAACATTGAATTTAAAAAATATGAAACTGAAACTAGAACCTTAGCAAAGTTAACAAAATCACCTCTGGAAAAAAGTAAGAACTGTTTTTAGGTACTGTGCCAGGAATATATTCCATCATTCTTAATCCATAAAAAAGCATTGAGTCATTTTCAGCCAAACAAATTATTGACTAAAAATGATATTCTACAAATGGTCAGAATATCTTTTATTAAAGAGTTGCTGCATTTCTGTTCTGTTTTCTTAACAGATTGGATGTTATTGTACAGATGGGCTTTTGGTAAGTACTTATTCTGCACTAATCTGTGTTTTGTTTGCCCTGAAGCAGAAATTGGTTTCTTTGGGTTTAGTTTAGCATCATATGAGAATCCAGCCATTACAGGTTTTAAAGTAGGATTTTGTTTTAATGCAAGGTTCCTCAAAGTGATCAATATCAATTTTCAGGAATCGATTAGATTATCCAAGGGGCCAATAAATGTCTGGGGTTCAATAGATGGTTGATAAATGATGGAAGGTCAATTAGGATCAATTAATAGTTTGGGATCTGTGGGGCCCCATGCAAATCTCTAATTCTCAAGGTGAGGTAGCTAGAAGTGAGATGGCATTCCCCAGAGTTGGATTGTCAGCCACCAGCAAGAGAAACATAGAGTTCTCTCTATTATTATGGCTTGTTGCATTGTTGCAGGTTCCAGATGTTTAGACTGGATTTGGCATTTTTATTACTTATCAAGTTCTTCCCAAGGATCTGGGTTAGGCACATGTTGTTGTCTGATGGTGTTACAGTAGCATTGCAGGATGCAAGCTGTTTCAAGTAACACTGCTTTTTGCAAACTGACTGATGATTTTGTCAATTCTGGTAGTCTTCAAGTGGTGCTCCAGATGTTTTGGGATTGTACCCAAGATGCCTATTACTATTGGAACTATTTTTGCTTTCTTTTTGGCACAGTAACTTATAAACTAGAGGTGTTTCTATTCAAATATATAAGGTGTTTATCAAGATATATTAGTAAATGCAACTTTCCTAGGGATTTTTCTTTTTGGTCAGATTAGAAAATACAGATGGATTTTTCTTTAATAGGATTCCTCTTATGGTGGAAAAAGCAGCCAATATGATGGTGGACAAGTACGGAACATTTTTCTGTAGAAATGATTATTTAACATGAATTAACTTGCCAACAAGAATGAGCATGAAAAAAGTCTGATTTCTATTTTTTTACAGGGTTCCCAATCAGCTAGTGGTCAATATAGTCATGGAAAAGAAAGCTTGCATGGGGACACCAGCCAATATGTTGAACATGGTGGCAGCAGCCAATATGGTGGACAAGGAAATCAGCACGGTGGCCATAACCAATATGATGGTGGACAAGGAAGCTCACATGGTGGCAGTAGCCAGTTTGGTGAACAAGGAAGCCAGTTT
>NW_015387320.1:291418-300675 GCF_001527695.2 Protobothrops mucrosquamatus
AGTTTGGTCGTGGACAAGGAAGTTCACATGGTGGCAGTAGCCAGTTTGGTGAACAAGGAAGCCAGTTTGGTCGTGGACAAGGAAGTTCACATAGCAGCAGCAGCCAATATGGTGGACAAGGAAGCCAATATGGTGGTGGACAAGGAAACCAGTACGAAGGTGGACAAGAAAGCATTTATGGTGGTGGGCAAGGACGTCAATATGGTGCAAGCAACCAATATAGTAGTGGACAAGGAAGCAAATATAGTGAACAAGTAAGGCGAATATTTTTAGGAGGATATTATTTTTATGGGAATATTTTTAAAGGTGGGATATGAATCTGATAAATAAACAATGGCAGTGATTCTTTTTTTGTGTATTGGCCATTGTTTCAGTAATACGTTTCCTATGTAGAGACTTCACTGCCAAAACAGTGAAGTCTTATTTTAAATGACTACAGGTAGTCCTTGACTTATAACCAAAATTGAGTCCAAAATTTATGTTGTTAAGTGAGACATTTGTTCAGTGAATTTTGCCCCATTTTATGACCTTTCTTACCATAGCTGTTAAGAGAATCACTGCATTTCTCTCAAGCATTAGTACATATTTGTAGAAATGTTGGAGCTTATGTTGAAATTATTTTCTTTTTCTAATTCCTTTTTTGCCTGTACAGGATTCCCAGCATGGAAGAATTCAGTTTGTTGGTACTGAAAGAGGCAAGCAACATAGTGGACAAGTAAGGACTTCTCAAATAAATGTATTTGGGCTGCACTAGTTAGTTGATTATTTTCTCCAGTTAGAAATCAGTGTAGATTGTGATGTCCTTACACTTAAGAAAGAAAATAGGTTGTTCTAATGCTACTATATTTATTATACCTTAGGGACACTGATCTTTAGTATATTCAAATTTACAATCCTGTTTTTGATACTAAATTACATTGAACTTTTGAGGAGTCCAATATATTTTTTACTGTAATAATGTACTGTAATAATGTATGTATGTATGTTGACCAAAAGGACAATCAAAATGACTATGCAATGTTCCAAGTGTTTTGGAATATAAAGATTGGATTGCTTAATTCTATAGGATTTATTTTATTCAGAAGGCAAATGATAACTCAGCTTTCTCAATCAATGATTAATTTTTGTATTGGCTTAGACATTAATAGTATAAAAAGAATATGAAAATGTATATGAGCCAGCGGACCCAATTCAAACTGAAAGTATCATAATTTCTAAATGTTGGAATCTATTCTTACCAACCATAGAGCGCTTGCATTGATTTATTTGATGTAAAGCCAATTTATAATCCTAAGATGCATTGACAATTACAAGTTCTACTGAATTCAGTAGGATTTCTTTCCCAGTAAGTATACTTAGGAGTTGATTTCATTGAACTGAGGGCCTACTGCCCAATATACATGCAATAGATTACAGTACAAATCTTCATTTTTATATATTACTTCAATAACATTGAATAAATTGCATTGTTGTGGTTCGGTATAACCTAGCTAGATGTCCTATAATTAATATAGGAATGTTGGCACATTCTTTCCCCACAGAAACTAAGTCACATTTTAGAATTCTGAGAAAGAGCATAGAAATACTGAACTCTAGGAAATCTGGTCTTTATTTGCTAATGCAAGATCTCCCTACAGCAAGGTCCTCAAGGCCATATAAGGCCTTGCCATGAGGGTCATCAATACTGAGCTGCTGACATAATCAATTAGTATCTGTTTTATCCACAGGGTTTTCAGAGCCATCAGTCTCATAACTCTGTAAGTATTGTACTTCCAAAGTGTTTCCTACTTCTATTTACTAAGGGCCTCTCCATGTAGCCCTGTTGATATTCTTTCTTCTAGTGAAGGGTTACAGCCACCACTGCTGATGCATTGCAGAACATTAGCAGTGCTCTTCAAAAAGGAGGGAAGGAGGAAGAGAGGAAGGAACTGGGGGGTAGGCACAGAGACCAGACCTGAGAGTCTTGAGGAGTGCATACTCTTAAAACCTGAATAACTACCACTGCTGCTGTTTCCTTTCTCTGCTCCTCCCCAGCCCATGTGACCTTTCTAATTGATCACTAATTACCGTAGGTATTGCTTCCGCATTACAGCAATGAATGAGTCTACTAAATCAACTCTCTTTCATTTGGCCTCTTGTAGACTGTCCCCATCGGCTCTCAGCAGCTCTCCAGTGGGGATCTTGATCTCATGTAAAATCATGTAAAGTCTTCTGGGAGATCAATAATCCCTGATTGCATCAATCAATCCCCATCAATAATAGCCCAATAAGTTTTGGTTTCGATATCATGTAAAGCAGGGGTAGTCAACCTTGGCTCTTTTATGACTCGTGGACTTCAATTCCCAGAATTCCTGAGCCAGCTTAGCTTAGCTGGCTCAGGAATTCTGGGAATTGAAGTCCACAAGTCATAAAAGAGCCAAGGTTGACTACCCCTGATGTAAAGTCTTCTGGGAGATCAATAATCCCTGATTGCATCAATCAGTCCCCATCAATAATTGCCAGACAAGTTTTTGTTCCCTCCAGGAGCCAAAGAAGAAATAGCCATGGAGGCACAGAGCCCTGTGACTGGAATAAAAGGGGAATCCTGCAGTGGGCAAAGTGGAGCCCAGCAGGTTGTTTATCCTCTGAAGCTTCCTCCTCATTTGACACAGAATACCTGCCTTAGAGGCTTTCTTCTTCTGTTGTTATTTTTTTTCTTCAAAGAAAGCACTACTTTCCTATTGGATCAGCTTGATCCAGCTTTAGCCTCAGGAATGGCACTGAGATGGAAGCTGTATGGTGGATACATGCCCTCATCATTTGTGAGCCATTTCAGACCAGAGCATGGAGGCTATATGGATGAGGCCTAAAGGACTAAAACTATCCCTATATGTCACACTTTAAATCAGGGGTGTCAAACTCGCGACGTCACGTGATGTCGCGCAACGTTATCGGGCCGGTATTGCCATTGCCGGCAATGGGGTGGGCGCGGCTTCCAGATGACGCATCTGACCCACAGGCCGGCAATTTGACACCCCTGCTTTAAATTCTATGAAAAATTTGTACCTGAGTTTGAATTATAGATAAACCTCGACTTAGAACCATTCATTTAACAGCCATTCAAAGTTATGATGGCACTGAAAAAAGAGACTTATGATTGGTCTTTGCACTTAATCCTCGTAGTCACATGATCAAACTTCACTTGCTGGGCAAATGGTATTTATTTACAACAGCCACAGCATCCCACGGCTAGATGGTCACCATCTGCAACGTTCCTAAGGCACTTCCCACAAGCAAAATCAATGGCAGAAGCCAGATTTGATTAATGACTGCGGCAAAAAATAAATAAATAAATCATAAAACTGGGTGCAACTCACTTCTTAGCAATGGGAATTCCTGTCCCAGTTGTGGTTGTAAATCAATGACTATCTGTAGTGATATAGATGAGAGTGTACCTGTATGTGTATTTGGTGTAAAGGCATTCTTCCACTTCTAACCACACTTTGAATTAATGTGCTTGAAGACTAAGACAGTGGATAAATATTTTTTTGATGGGTCCAGTGAGCCTTCAGGTATAAAATCAGAATGGAGGAAGTATAATTAAAGAGAAGGGTACAGGAAAAAGAAATCCAGCCTTTGCCATCCCTCACCATTATTTATCCATTGCTACATAACCACCTTGCAGTTAACTTATTAAAGTACCCACTTTTTTATGCAGCTCCTAAAGCAACCATGTCAATTTTCAGGTTCATGCAGAAGCTTTAAAAAAGATGTAACTATTAAAAGAGGTGTTCTACTTGCCTTCCACATATTCCAAAATATGCCCTTAGAATTATTTTTGAAACATGTACAGCCCTAATATCCTCAGTACTCCAATGTCTAGGAATCATTCCAAATTCTTTATTTAGGGATACAGCAAATCCTTTTGTGAGTGTTTCAAGCTAGTGATGACTGGGTTTAGGCTGTGGACAAAGGAGCACAAAGAAAACATAAAAAGAAATAGAAAAAAGAAACTTGTAATTTCCTCTGCAGCAAATACAAGCATGATTACACAATTATGTCTTGCTCTAAGTGACAAAAAAGCTCTCTTTTTCTATTGTCTAATAATTTCTAAACCTCAAAACCACAAATCAAATGTTCATTTTTTCGGTTTTATGCAAAAAGTCTATAAGCAATAAATATAGATGTTTTCACTAATCAAAGATGTCAGCTTAGCCATCTGTGCAAGTTCCATTCATCTTCACCAACTATTCCTCCATTATGAGTAGTGCCAAATCATTCCAATTTAAAGCATAATCTTGCCGCAGTTGTTACATACAAAAACAAAGTGCCATGACTTTCCCCCCCAGCTATTTATATAATAATAATAATAATAATAATAATAATAATAATAATAATAATAATAATAATAATAATAATAATAATAATAATAATAAAAAAAAAAAAAGTTGGAAGGGACCTTGGAGGTCATCGAGTCCAACCCCCTGCTCAGGCAGGAACCCTACACCATTTCAGACAAAAGGCTGTCCAGTCTCTTCTTAAAAACTTCCAGTGTTGGAGCATTCACCGCTTCTAGAGGCAGGTTGTTCCACTGGTTAATTGTTCTAACTGTCAGGAAGTTTCTCCTTAGTTCTAAGTTGCTTCTCTCCTTGATCAGTTTCCATCTGTTGCTTCTCGTCCTGCCTTCAGGCGCCTTGGAGAATAGCTTGACTCCCTCTTCTTTGTGGCAGCCCCTGAGATATTGGAACACTGCTATCATGTCCCCCCTCGTCCTTCTCTTCGTTAAACTAGACATACCCAATTCCATCAACCGTTCCTTATATGTTTTAGCCTCCAATCCCCTAATCATCTTTGTTGCTCTTCTCTGTACTCTTTCTAGAGTCTCAACATCTCTAGCCTAGAGATTTTTCGTTGAGAGTTGGGTTTAGGCTGTGAAGAGGAATATAAGAAATTACAAGTTTCATAAAAAGTGTTGTACTTTGTTTCAGTCCTAGAATGTGATATCACTTTTTTTCCCCTTTATAGAGTGCTGTTGGGAAGCCGCCCATCTTGAGTTTGATGCTTTTCAGCATTCTGAGTGCCTTTGCTGTTTCTTCTTCAACTGCATAATTAGGACTGGCAACTTAGTCATTAAGCAAAGCAGTTCCTAAGTGAAACCACAACACTGTTGTAGTCTTACTTCAACTTTCTTTTGCTTTACAAAATCGCCATAACTTTGAATGGTTGCTAAATGAGGATTACCTGTACATTATTCTCTTATCTTTGTTTTTTTAATGTACTATATTGTATTTCATTGCAAAAATGACATTTTTATATGAAATTCATTAATGGATCACCTGACTTTGATCAAAGGCTACAGTTTACTTAAGACTGTTGATATATCTGGAAATAACTACATTTAAAATTATGTGGATTGAGATAGTTTATTACTCCCTACTAGTGTGTAATGTAGTACTGACTCAAATTTTGGCAATACTGTATGTTTTAATTATTTGACACTGATTAAGGTATCAGAAATAATTATTCTGAGTACATTCATTAGTACATTACAGCTGAATTCTAAGATTTCGAAAGGTATACTCTTGCAGCATTATCTAGAAGTTTCTTCATCATAAAAAGAAAGAGAATTATGGGAAAATCTATAATAATTTTTCAGGAATATTGTAAATATCAACTATTTTCCATTCTAAATAAATATATGAACTTAAATAGCAGGAACCTTTTGCAATTGTTTTCTTTCCTTCAATCATGTTAAGTGATATATTTCAAGGCAACAATAACATCTATATGCTATTAAAATGCTCATGTTTGTAACCTTTAACTGGACAAAATGGTGCACCATAGAGCAAAACATTTTGAACCAAAGTACCTCAAACAGATTAACTTGTTCAATGGATCCTAAATCTGGAAGCCACGGCTCCTGTGGAAATTAAATTTGGCAAAGGTCATAAAATATTTTATGACATAAAGTTATCATACAACGTTTTATAATACTTTACAATATGTCATAACATATTTCCTATGGTCAGCTCCTGATGGTTGACTGTGCTATGCAGATATTTTCAAGTCAGATACAACTCTGAATATCTCCCTGAATTTTTAAAAACTTTTCTAGTGAAGGCAGTACATTAGAAGTACTATCATTATTGAAGGCATTGAGGAATTTGGTAAAGAAATATCTTTGAAACGATAACCCAATGGGTCGCAGGCTGATTAGTTATAATATGGTCCACAGAGAGGCGTGTCCAAAAAAAAATCAAGATGGCTGATGCAACCACACTGTTGTGGTGGTTGTTAAAACGGATTATGTTTTCAATTTTGTGGGTCATAGCTGTCATCTTGGGGGTTTTTTCCCCCCTTGCTGTTTATTTGGATTTTTCTTGCCCAATCAACCTTTTGAAAGCAAACAAAAATAACAAAGAGTCACATCTGATTTGTTGCAACATCATGGAAAAACTCTTTGAGTAAAAGTGAGTTCTTAATATAATATCCACCCTGGTTCAAGAGGCTGTTCGGGATCTCATATTCTAAAGGTCTTGGGTTCAGGTAATTTAAAATAAAATGCTTTTAATCTATTATTTCCTCACTCACATGCTCCTTGGAGTCATCTGAGAACATTTGCAAAATTTTCCATGGGTTCATCTCCTGACGGCTCAGAGTCAATCTTCTTTACAGATAACCTCAATCCTGTGGGATGCCAATATGGTGGACAAGGTCTAAGGTTTTTGATGGCTTTTTCAAAGGCCCTACAAGCATGATTTTTAGATAAAATTATTTTTTTTAAAATTATTTTAAACATCTCAGCCTTTGATGTTTGTATTCTTTTGTAAGCTGCCAAGAGATCTTGGTAGTCAATAATATAAAGAGTTTAATTTAAAAAATAAATTAACCCAAGATACATTCTTTGAGAGACGTTTAAGTAAGGAAACAGGAAGTCCAATTCTAAAAATTAAAAAACCCATTTTTATTTTTTTTAAAAAACTTTTTAAAAACGTAATACCACTCTTTTCACTATCCTGTACCTTTTGTTATCAGAATTAGTGAGCTGGAAGATGTAAGAATAACAATATGTATTAACAGCAGTTTAAGAACAATATATAGCCTACTTGCGTAGGCTTTGTAAGACTATATTTCCAAAGAGAAATAATGTACAGATGCCAAATGCAGTGATGATAATCTAACTTAAATAACTTGTGTTGCCTTTTACGTAAGTCCTATAATATAGTTTTCTGCAATAGTTCGGTATGCTTTTGTTTGCATAAGGATATTTTATAGGGATGAATCATGAAACATGTTTTATAGGGATAATAATTTGTAAATGCTCTAAATGTGATGAGATGGGAAGGGATGGGATGGGATGGGATACAATCCCTCTTATTTTCAGGCAGATTTGTCATGCTATTTCTGTTCAGATAGCCATAATTAAGCTTGAGCTAATCATCTTAAAACTCCCCCCCCCACTTTAAACATTGACTGTTAGACTACAAAACCATAACAGAGTACCTTATCGTGTCAGTGTTACTCACACCACACAGACCCTGAGTCGAAACGGTAAATTGCTAAACGACTCCTAAAATTCTTACAGTATAAACAGGAATTATCATGGCATTTTAAAAGTATAATTTTTGAAGGTTCAGCCTACAATATGACATAAAAGCTCAGTGGGTATTTAGCATTCAAATCCTAACTGTATTTAGAAACAATTGGCATGCAGAAATCTCCTCCTCCTCCTCCTTTTCTTCATCCCACCTTTATAACATGCTAATGCTTCTGCTTCCTATTTATATATGTGTAGTAAAGGGTCAAAGGTTGTGCAAAGCAAGCCTACATATATAAAAACTGTCACTGCATGATTGTGGGCATTTGAAATAATAAAGCATAATGTCAATAGTACTTGTGTAGATTATTATTAATGTTTTACTTAAAAAAAACAGATGAAGTTTGAAAACAGGTTTGTTCAACATAGTCTTATATTGTCAAACTAGTTTTTCTTGTTCACCATTTCAAATAATTGCATGAGACATAGGGTGGGTGATTTTTCTCTTTTTCCTGGATTGCAGGGTTTTTAAGATGCAATCTATTTTCTCTTTCTGCAACAAAGGTGACATCTTAAACTATTTTCTTGTAGAGAACACTTAACACTGACATGCTACCAAGAGAGATCTACAATAAAACCGCAGCATCATACAGAATTTCACATCAATAGCAATTCTGAAATTTCCCTTGGCTAATTAGATACAAATGTTTCAAAATGTGTTTTGGGGTTAATAATTTAATGTGCAGTATAGCTCCATACCTTCACAAGTCATCAGAGTAGCATGATACTCATGTAAAATATAATGCCAAGGAAATCAGATAAGTCATAGGAGTTGGAAAGGACCATTCAGACTACTGAATCCAGCTTCTCAATCACTGCAAATTAAAGCATCCCAGAGAAATGGCTATTTAGCCCAATCCAGCAGAGGGGAATTCATTGTGTGTCTGGGTGATCGATTCCTCTGACAAACACTTCCCAGTAGGGCTTTCCCCCCTAACTTTGAAACACTATTTGTCTTCCTGTAACTTGCATTATTATTTCTTCAGATCAACAGGCGTTGATCTTCTTTACAGGATATTCTTTCTGGTATTTGTCATATTCCCCTCATCCTTCTCTCAAGGCTACTGTAAATATACCCAGCTCCTTCAATATTATTTTATAGGTCTTAGGTCTATGAAACTAAGAAATTGAGTTTCTTAGAGAAAGAAGAAACTATGAAACATATCGTCGCCCTTCCAATCTGCTTCAATTTCTTGAAATTCTTTTAAAGGTGTGGTACTCAGAAATTGATTCATTCCTGGGGGTTAGGAGCATGGGAAGTGATGTTTCTTTGGTAAAAAGATCACTTCCCGTGATCCGGAAATTATACTTTTGTCGATGCAGGCTGAACTGCATTCCATTTTCTGCAGCCAGGTCACATGATGTCTCATATTCAGCTTGCAATCGCCTCTTATTCCAAGATATTTTTCACATTTCATGGGCACTCCAAGTATCCCTCATTCCAAAAACTGTGGATCTGATGTGTGCTTCCAAAGTGAAGAACTTTGTATTTCTCTGTTAAATAAATCTCATTCCATTATTTCAGCACCATGTTCTCCAACTCATCAAGATTGTTTTGAAATGCATTTATTTTGTAGGACATTAGCTATTCTCCCAATTTTGTGCCATCCACAAAGCAGATAATTATTCCCTCTCCTCTATCTGGGAAGTGATATGAGGGAATGAAGTCATCAACCACTCT
>NW_015387320.1:301269-361390 GCF_001527695.2 Protobothrops mucrosquamatus
GACTCAGGGCGGCTGACAATCAATTAAAATACACAAATAACAATACAGATTTAAAATTAATTAAAAGGAATATTAAAGAATTGTCCAATTTAAAATATTGATTAAAACCCCTCTAAAAATTACCCTAGGCCAGTCCTGCGAGCTGGAATAACCAAGTCTTGAGGGCGCGGCGAAAGGAAGGGAGATCAGGGATAACCCTATCTCTGGGGGCAGTTCATTCCAGAGGGTGGGAGCTCCCACAGAGAAGGCCCTCCCCCTTGGGGTCGCCAGCCGGCACTGTTTGGCCGACGGCACCCTGAGGAGACCCACTCTATGGGAGCGTACAGGTCGATGGGAGGTAATCTGCGGCAGGAGGCGGTCTGTGATAAGAGATGGATCTCTTTAATGCCATGATAACTGTCAAGAAAAAATACCACTTCCTACTTCTTTTGCCATCCAGGAGTTGACAAGAGAAATGGCATTTGGTATAATGTCAGACACCTGACACTTCTACTGTTAAAAAGCAAATGGCCCTGATTATCAGAGGCCAGGGGCTAAAGGGCAGGCATGCTTGCAGCATCCTCAGGAGTCCAACAGTAACAGAAAAAATCCTGCACCTCAATGTACTTCAGAATGATTTACAGCAGATATACTATTTGATGGAACTTGTCCTTGCAGAAACTGAAAAACTGACAATTTGAAGTGGAGAAAGAAAAGACAGGCAGAGCTGACTTCATACTAGGTCAAGCAAAGGTTGAACAACCTGAAAGATGACACCGATGACTAATTCAGGTTACCAACAATTACAGCTTTAGAAAATTATTTCTGGATTAATCCCTATAGGATTGTGCCATTAGCTGCAATCCAACTGAACATGCACAGTAAGAAAAAGCAATGTCGTAAGTTGACAACTGATAAGTTTTAGATAAGATTTGCCGTTCACAAATTCTCACTCCAAATCACCCTGTCTCCAAGTTTTCAACAAAAACAAAAGCAGGACATAGTGAAGATTTCTTTCTTTATATGAATTCATTCACCCTTCTGTGGACAGCTGCAAAATGTACACGTACATTGGCCCTGCAGGAACATACTTAAGAAACAGTTAGTGGGCATGTCTATGGAGATTCTCAATCATCCAGGTCATGGTTGTCCCAAAGGTGCTTTTTCAGGAGGCAACTAGACTTTCTTGTTTTTCTCTGAAGACGTTTCGCTTCTCATCCAAGAAGCTTCTTCAGCTCTGACGGGATGGAATCCTTCCATTTTTTCGCCTTTTTCGCGGAGCCCTGAAAACCCATCTATTTCGTGCGGCGGGCCTGGCATAGTCTTAATTAGGTTTTAGTATAGGTTTTTATATGGGGTATTTTAGAGCAGGCCTTTATTTATTTAATTTGATTTTAGAATAGATATTTATTGTGATTTTTATTATCGCCTGTTCACTGCCCTGAGTCCCGTAAGGGAGATAGGGCGGTATACAAATCTAAATAAACATAAACATTCCCCATCTGGTCCGAGCTGAAAAAGCTTCTTGGATGAGAAGCGAAATGTCTTCAAAGAAAAACAAGAAAGTCCAGTTGCCTCTTGAAAAAGCACCTTTGGGACAGTTAGTGGGCATCTTAAGGGGGAGTCCGAAATACAGTACAGGCTCCCACAGACTGCGATGTATTTTAACAATTGGCAAATGGAGACACAAAAAGAGAACGGGGTGGGGGGGGGGAGAGAGAGAGATTGCATCAATCACAGAGCCAATTTTTCCTCTTCGGATCTTGCCATTCCCCTTTCTGCCAGCCCCGGCGGCCTCTTCTCTTTCACGACGCTCCGTCTGCCGCCTCTCCCCGCCACGGAGCGTCTTTCCCAGCGCCTCCTAGGGAGGCGGGCCACGCGTGAAAAGAGCCGCCGGCCTGGGAACCGAGCGGGCGGAGCCGCGGCTGCAGCCGGAGTACTGACGGGGCGGCACCGGGGAAGAAGCACCCGGAAGGGAAGCGTGCCAGGCTCCCAAGCGCGGCAGGTGAGTCGGGAGAGCAGACCCGGGAGGGCTAAGCGGAAACAGGGGGATTGCTAAGCAAGGGAGGGCAGGTCCCGCAGCTGGGATGTAGGCGCGAGCGGACAGGAAGGAGGTGGCTGGGAGGATCTGGTGGGAAGGATGCAGCTTAGGTTGAAGCAAGCCAGAAACTGAAGAAGCGTAGCGAGGGATGGGATGCAGGGTAATCCCCCATGGCGGGCAGAAGTGAGGAGGTGCAGGGTAGGATTAAACTAGCGCTCGCCCTCGCCTCGTCCCCGCCTCAAGCTGCTTTTTAATATCGAGGCTGATGCATCTGTATTTGAAATCTTCCTTGAAGAACACGTCTCTGAGGACATGCAGAGTGCCATTCTTTCAAGTTAAGCACCTGGATCGCCTTCCCCTTTGGGACTGAGATGGAATTTGCTGCTTGGAGGAGAGCTTTGCTTCCTCTTGAACTCGGTTTTGGTAGTAAAGGGTGGCTGTCGATGGATTCTGTGGCCAAATAATGAATGAAAGTGTCTGTTCCCGGAGCGTGCACAGAGTGCTTACAACTGCCTCGGTTTGCTAACAGGAGCGGGTTGTGCGTAATAACTGAGGCGTGAAGCTTCACAAAGCTTGGAGATGGTTTTGTTTTTTTTAATCCTAATCTCTAAGTATAGAAATTAAACGCGAAAACTTGCAGAACTAGAGAAGCACCATATATTAATGGCAGGAAGTGGCTCAGGCAGGAGTGAAGGGATTAAGAAACAATAGCTTTGGGGAGAAGCAGCAGGATGCACGACTATTCCGAAAAGTGAATTACAGTGCAGTAGGCGTGGTAAAAATCAATGTAGGTAAAAATGTGTATAGATCTATGATACCCGAAACATCTGACCAAATGTATGCATGTGTCCACATTCCCCCCCCATACAGATTCAGTCATTTGCTCACTTACATACAAGCAAATGTTGCTTGTATGTAAGCAAGTTTTTATAATATGGAGTACTACTTTGGAATTAAAGGGGAATAAAATGGTAAGATTTTCAATGTATTGGCAAAGGAACAGAAAAATGAAAAGGTAGGTTAACCTTATTATTAAATAAAAAATATTGTGACTTTTCTGTGTAAATGAATGTTGATCATTCATTATGGTACATTCAAAGAACAGAGTAAGAGGTAGAAATAGCTCTCATCATTAATAAATAATTTGAAGCAAGAGACATAGAATAATGCAAAGAAAGATTATCCTACCAGTACAGAAAATTGCACAAGACATATACACAAAGGGCATTCTTTAAAAATTACACTATTTTTTATTCAAATATATTGTATTTATATTTTAAAATTACATATGGCTGCTGACAGTTCCTGTATGTACTTTGAATTCATTTCTATTTTGAACCAAGCTTGTAAGTTTATTTTTATTTGATATATTTATTTTTTAAATTCATAGGCCACCCATCTCAGTAACCTGCTACAAAACTTTCTGCTGACAGGGAGAGTAGCATACATGCAATTTTGATGTATTAATAAGCGCTACATACCCAGATGTATTTGTTTAAACATCACTAACCATTTTTATATTGTTATAATAAGGAACAAGAAAGGTCTAAATCAAATGCTACTTCCTGTGTGTACTTAATAACTATTAATCATCTAAGAATTAGTACTGTAATGCAAAACTCAATGAATCCCATAATTTCCATAATTTCCAGAATTCCTAGATTCTCATCCCTTTATCCTTCCATTATATATGATCCTGTTATAGTAGTCATGATGGAGGCTAACAGACATGTCATTCATTGTATAATTGTTCTTCTAAAAGCTTTGGAATTTAGAGGACATAACATTGCATTTATAATTCTGTCACTTTTCCCCACATCTTCTGCATTTTCTCTTAGTAGAAAAACAACCATTTCAGTGAAAAAGATAGAATAGTTCCCTTTGATTAATAGTGCTAGTAAATATACAACTATTTTAAAAAGTATTCTGATATGACTTTTACTATACTTTTTACATACTAGCCTTACAACATCCTATTTTATTTTTCCATTTAAAAGATGTTTCGGTTCATTCGCTGTTAAAAAATTATTCAGGAAAAACTACATTTTTAAATTGGAGCTTTCTCTACTTCTCCCTGAAAAAATATGAGAGAAAAATGTGAATTTGTCAGATGAGAGAGTTGTCATGGCATAATTACTCAGATAAAACAAACTCACTTTTATAGGAAATCAATAGAAAAACTGAATATTTTATATACTCTATTTAAAGAATCTGGAGTCATAAGTACAAAATATTAATATTGCCCTTTTCGCTATCCTTTCAATTGAAAAAGACTATGAAAATAATTTAATGACAATTTACATGCCTCAGCTGGGAAATCTTTGAACAGTATCATTACTCTCTATGGTGAACCTGATTAACTGGCAAAGTTGCCCTCATTGGAATGTTTCAGTCTTTTGTACAAATATTTTAAAAGATAAAACACTACTCAGATATCACTGTTCTTTGTTGAATCATTATTGAAAGAAAGTCTTTCAGGAGTAGAACTTGTTCTTAGCTGATTTTTTTTCATGCAAAGAAGTTTTTTTTAAAAAAATAAATAAATAACAAAGGACAATATTAGCAGATAGACAGAATAAACAGAAGGTGATTCAGTAGGTTAATATCCTGGAATTAAGGTGCATTATCAAAAGTTGAACTAGGAACTGTATATCTGCTGTTTTCTATACTTGAAAACCATATCAACTTTTCCTGTAATCTTTAAAGTAACAACTGTGAATCAAATTGCACTACATCTTATTTAGATAAGTGAGTTTGAGATGCTGCCATCTTCCATTTGCAAATCTCTAACGTTTTGGCACTTTTCTCTCTTTTCTTTGCCACAAAAGCTAGGACAAAAGAACTGCACAAGAGCTTCTGATTAGAAAAGCTAGGATCTATCTCTCTGGAATTATGTTCCACCTCTGCATTGTAAGTTTGTATATGTGCTTATTTAAATAGTTTCTTTAGATCAGGGGTCTTCAAACTTGTCCCTTTTATGATTTGTGGACTTCAACTCCCAGAATTCCTCAGCCAGGCACGCTGGGTGAGGAATTCTGGGAGTTGAAGTCCACAAGTCATAAAAGGGCCAAGTTTGAAGACCCCTGCTTTAGATATTACTAATCTTAGAGTATTAAATGTTGCATCATAGAAAAATCAATATAATATAATCAATATAAACTAAATCAATATAAACTAAAGTGCTTTGGAAATAAGAAGAACAGGAAAGGTGAGCTTATTTCTTCATCCATCTGTGTTTGTAAATTGCCCAAGGCAGCTGACAATACAGGTAATCCTCAACTTATGACCACAATTGAACCCAATATTTTTGTGGCTAAGCAAGACAGCTAAGTGAATTGCGCCCCATTTTACGATCTTTTTGCCACAGATGGCGCTTCTGAGGCAGCTGCCTGCTTTATGAGGCTTTCTTCCCCCGGTTGCACATGGAGGTTTCCTCTTGAAACCTAGGGAGGATGGCCTCATGCCAGGCTGGACATGCTTCATCAGACTGGGGTGGCAGCTGTGGGTTTGGGCTGGACCCAGCTGGCCTGGGCCTGTGACTTGGGTTCTTGCAGGGCCAGAGTTGCAGAAGGCTGAGAAGTCCCTGTGGTCCATCCTGACAGACTGGGCTGTGGCGGCCGTGGCTTGTTTCTTGCAGCTCCAGAGCCATGGTGCACCAAGAAACCTCTGAGGCACAGTGTAACAAACAGCCCTAGAGCTGTGCAGTTACTTGCTGCCTCGCAAGAGAGGGTGCAAGCTGGCCAGAAAGGCAGAAATGGTGGGAAATAGGCAATGGGGGACTTGGAGGCATTGCCTTATCTTACTGAAACCCAGAGTTAAGAGGGATCAAATCCAGAATAGGTTGGATTGGGATGACTCCTCAGCTAACAACCATGGAATTCAGTTAATGATGGCACTGAGTGCTGCGATTGCTGATGCTAAGTAGTGCAGCCACGTGACGTCACATGTAACATGTGAAATTCTGGTCCCAATTATGGTAGTAGGTTGAGGACTATCTATGGTGTGTAGGCCTGGTAATCCCTGATAGTATTCACTAGATCTAATTCTGTTTTGCTTCTGAACTTAGAGAAAACCAGGAATGTACTCACCAGGAAGTAGCAAAGAAATATACCAAAGGAGAATTCCAAGGGCAAGAATTTTATAACTTGGTTGGCATTATTATAGAGGCTTTTTGGTTCTTGTCTAACAGGATGAAGGAAATGTCCACTGACTTCAAAGGACAGTAGGATTATTCCTGTTTACTGTATATTGTTTTAATAAAATCCAAGTTGTGGCAAATGGGCAGAGTTGAACCTCTTATGGAATTATGGGAGTGTTTTAAGAAGAATCTCAAATTTAATTTGTCAGTTGTAATCTGAGAAAGAGCTAGAAGAATCCAGTAATTATATTTATATTTCAAAGTCTGCTTCCGTACACTTTTAGTAACATTTGCGTTATATTTTTCTAGCAAGCCCTTGAAGCAAAGAATGTCATTCAGAGTATTACAACAGAGGGATTTGAATAAGCATAACTAAAGGAACATTGAAACACAATTCCAGTATGACACTCTACACCAGAGACCCCCAACCTTTTAGGCCCCAGGGACCGGTTTTGTAGGGCGAGGTTTTTCTGTGGACCAGAGGGGGCGTGGTTTTGTGTGCTGCCTGCATCTCATGGATGGGGCTTCGCTTGTTTGCGTGGCCCAGTTTCTGGCATGCCGTGGCCCGGTGCCAGTCCATGGACTGGAGGTTGGGGACCTCTGCTCTATACCATTTTGCGGTGTGACTGTCTTTATGAAATAAATTATGATTCTGGGCATTATATGCTACAACAGTTAATCTTCTGATGCTCATAGAAGTACTATGTTGTAACCCATGTGCCATCTTTGGGACAAGCATGATATCAAGGAAGCAGCAGCATATAATCATCATCCCAACAATGTGAAATTTGGAGGGGTTATTTACAATTTATACTAACTCTGTTGGTGAATCCTTCAAAATATTTATAACACATTCATATACATTTATAGTGAGGTTAAGGTGTCACCATACTTCATTTTTTCACAACAGGATTATTTTTATTCCTATACTGCTCTTCCTACCATAGTGTGTTGGAATATAATTTAGATTCCCAGGAGGGAAGGGCTGCACTCTAGAGGAGCAAGAGAGAGCACAGCTTAGGTAGTTTAGTTGGGATGAAAAGGGTCAAGAGAGCTTCTCCTTAGAAGTTCTCAGTGTATATCTTTAAGGATGCAAGTCGTCTGCTTTAGTCTGGCAAGGTTCTGTCTGTCGGTGAGGAACAAAGAAAAGTGCTTAGAAGTTTCTCTGCTTGTTTTTTGGAGCCTGATATATAGGGAGTTCAAAGCAAAATATGTTTAATATGTTTCTGAAACAATGTCGAATATTATATTTGTTGCAAAATATTTATTAGAGCAACAGTCATTTATGCTAGAACACCAAGACTCCAATAACTACTTGAGGCTACTGAAATGACACTGGTTCTGTGTTTAATATTTAATATTAAGTGCTTTGTGAAATGAGATCTTGTGCTGAAGATCATCATTATTAGGTTGCTTAGCTAGAGGAAACAATCAAAACCTGTTATCACTGTATGAGGTAGCATAATGGGTGATTTATTGTTCCTGCAGAAAATGTAGATTATTGTTGCATAAGTGCTGACACGTCATTTGGCTTTACTACAGTACTAGAGGCTGCACTGCACTGAAAGCATTTGTCTTTTTACATTACTTTATATGAGCTGTGTGAAAGTTGTCATTTGGACCTATTTGACTTTGGATCTACTGCTTATACTGAAAAATGAACATTTTTCATAAACTTCAAGTTTGATGTTTACTGAAGAAGAATATCGGCATGAAAGAATGGGTCTGGCAAGTTGTGACTGCACAAATGTTGAGGTTTTCATTTTGTTTTGAACTTGTACAGCAACAGATACCAGTTGATATATTTTATATACCTTAACTACAAGACTGAATACTGTTCTCGTATCTGTTTGGGAATCATGGGAATTCAGAAAGAGGAGCTTGTTCTTGAAGTTAGTATATCTATATGCATTTTAAAAACATTTTGTAGTAGTCTGTATTATTTATTAGGAAAACTTTATTAAGAAAATTGAATATTGGTAAAATTGAAATATTGAATATTGGTAAAATGTAAAATGGTTGGGATCCCGTTTAGTATGCCAAAAGAGTTTGACATTTTTCAGGCACTTTTTTGCCTTTTTCATTGACTCAGTATTGTGTTATATGTTGCTTTTAGAAATATCAGTTTTAAAAACTCTGTATTTGAAGAGGAAGTAGGTGTGTTAGAAATCTTAGCACTGGATATTCAATAATTTTTACAAATTTTGTCTTCTGTTCATTAGGATAGAGTTGATAGCCCACATGTGGTAAAGTCAGACAGGAAAAGCAGCATGAGATAGTGAATATTTTGATCATTGTAAATTGCCATTATATTGAATTTGTTCATTGTATGTCTACTTCTTGTAAAATCAGTTGTGTTGCTTTGAATATACAGTAATTAGGTAAATTCAGGTTCAGAACCTAAATCTATATAAACATGTCTTTGGTTTAGAATTTGTGGATAGACTTCTTAATGTTTATTTTAATGAACGGAAAATAGTTATTTGATATCTCAGGACAAAAGTGGTAAAACTTGTATTCAGGATAAACAACCATTCATCTTGTTAAAATAAGTTGACTATGTTAGGATCAATACTTCGTAACACTTGAATAATTAACTTAAATATTAAATTCTTACTGGCTTATATTTTAATCTCCAAATTGAACTAAAATGTTCTGGACATATGAACATTATAAAGAAGGGTTCTAACAATGTACAGTAGTGCCTATGTATATATACATTACCTAAATACACATTTAGGCAAAAAAACCCTCAATAGAGATAATGGCAAAGTTCCCAAAACCATATTCTGCTTGCCTTATGCCCCAAATTCACAATGTCTTAGAAGATCATTTTTATAATTCCTGTATCTTCCCATGTTCTTACTCCTAAGAATAAGCTTGATATCCTTTTTAGTACTTTGTTAATTTAAAATATGCACATGCAAACAAATTTCCAGTAAAATGGTTCCTATTCCTTTTTTGTTTAGTTTTATTCAGATGAACAGTTTACTTCATAATTCTATCAAGCCCTTATTTTTCAGATGACTTTTAATCTAGGCTGAGCCTATGCAAGTTTTCACACTCAGAAATTGTTCTTCTTTAAAACAGAGTAAAGAAAGTAAAGAAATGGAAATCCTCTCATCTATTCTTCCTTCAGTGTATAAGATTGTCAGAAGTAAGTCTTCATCCTGGTTCATCCAAGCCGGGAATATTATTATTAAATAAGCAACATGGCGACTGCTTTGGGAAGATGGTTATAGTTTATTGCAGAAGCAGAGAGTTGGCTCTTCAGGAAAGAGCAGAGAAGAAAGAGAGTGAGCACATGGCCAGTAGCTTTTTTATACCCTCCCTAGCTTCCTGTTTGNCCTTTGTCTTGAGATCCCTGGCTCCAAACCTCCTGATGGTTCTACATCTGCATTTGTATAGGCCTAGCTACTGGTTTGGGCAAAGAGATGAGGCAAGGTTTGGTTTCTGCTTTTCAAAAAATGCTTTTAAAAATCCTTTTGGTGAAAAATATTTTTTCCTTTTTAATATTTCCTTCTCTGGGGCTTTGACTTCCCACAAGATGATAGTAGATTCTAATTATTCCCAAGTACAAAAACTGTATGATTTTAGTCCCAGATACAACGAAAAGCTATATAGTTCTATCCTTCCCTCAACTGATAACAATTTATGATATAGGTCTCCATCTGCCCCATCCAAATACAGATTTTCAGAATGTTACAACTACAGTTAGGTCTATTTTTTGAAATGACATTGAGATATCCATCTGTTCGACATTTCTTTTGTCGAACACATTTAAAACTGAATTGTTTGACTCTTAATTCAAGACAAGTAAGAGCTTTTTATAGAGTAAAAGTGTCTTTTGTGAATTGTTTTAAAAGAACTTGGCTTTCGTTTAGGCTTATTTATTATCTTTCTGCCCCAGTAAAACTGTTTAAAGCTGCAAGAAAAATAGAACAATTACTGTATTAACATCTGATAAAACAGTCACTCTAACGACTTTAGTCCCTCTGAGACTAAAATACCTTGACTAAAGAAGAAAGTCTGGTTTTCCTTTTCTGAAAACAGAAAATGAAAAAAAATCTTATTAAAATTCCTAAGGAAATTCATTGCATAGCTTGGGGCGAGCAAAAGGAAGGCCCTTTTCTTGTATGCCTAATAAATGGTGTTTGTAAAGTGCTTATATCTTTAAGAGAATGTCTCCTGCTGTCCTTCTTGGACGGGTTCTTATTAAGTTAGGCCCCAGCAATTTTGGATTTGAAAGTTAGAACATCTTAAATTGTACTTCAGAAAAAGGTTGGCTACCCTCAGGTCTATCAATATGGGCACAGTCTGGTTCTAATAGCATGCATCAATTAGCAGCCTGAATACAGGATTTTAAAATATGTCCTGCAATGGAGCTAATTATAGCTGTTGCCCTGTAGCCATGCAACTCACATTGGCTCCAGAAGACTTGCAATGGATGCATTAACACAGTGGTTCTCAACCTGTGGGTCGGGACCCCATTTGGGGTCGATCAACCATTTCACGGGGGTCGCCAAGCAAGGCTGTCCGCCATTTTTTTCGTCCGCCATTTTTTCCCCTTTTCCGGCAGGTGCCTTACCTCTCTTGGGCTGGGCCAGCTGGTAGTCGGCCTGCTCCGTCTCTGCCACTTGCCAGCTACGCCTCAGCCAGCGCAGGGGGCGGAACCACGCATGCGCGGCGCTCCTGGGCAGGGAAAGTCCTCGACTTACAACCGGTTGGGTAGTCCTCGACTTATGACCGGTTTAGTCCTCGACTTACGACCGGTTTAGTCCTCGACTTACGACCGGTTGGGGTCGCGGCATTAAAAAGGTTGAGAAGCACTGCATTAACATGATGGAACAAGTGCCTTCCTTGCCTCTATGATTACCTGGGAATCCATAAACAGATAAGAGATCAGGAAGCACTATGCACATTCTCTTTCAGGGGAAATGTGGCCCCATCCATAATGCCCAGAACTTCCGACTGATCAACAATACTTTGGGCTTAGTTTGTTTCCTTACAGCTAGTCCATTACTGAATATAGGCAGCAGTCCTGCTGAATCTATTTCCTTAGAGTTAGACGCAGTAGACTCAAGATTTCTTCCAGCAGTGTCATGCAGCAATTTGGGACAAGATGGAAGAGTGTGGGATGTCACTGGCTTAGACTTGCAACAGTGGTCTACCCGTATCAGAGATATGCAGTATATAGAACCAACGTGGGCATGATGTTTTAAGATCTGCATTAGCATCTCTCTGTTGATTGTTCAAAGAAGCCACAGCTTTTACACGGCTCAGGGAAATGTCTGTTTGAAATAGGAAGGCATTCAGGAGAGGACATGACCCTGTTTTGCCATGTTTTTGCTCCTATTTATTCAAATGTGTATTTTTTTTTTGAGCCTGTGAGACTAACTACCTTTTGCTTTATATATACAGAGTTTCCATTTGGATCTTAGTGCTTGGAGTCTGATCTTAACTGGAAACCAAAATATTTACCCTAGTGCAGGGGTAGGCAACCTTGGCTCTTTTATGACTCGTGGACTTCAACTCCCAGAATTCCTGAGCCAGCCATGCTGAGGGAAAAGGGAGAGGTTTCCAAGCTGAGCCATGCTGGCTCAGGAATTCTGGGAGTTGAAGTCCACGAGTCATAAAAGAGCCAAGGTTGCCTACCCCTGCCCTAGTGGCTATAAGGGGTGGGCGAAACAAACATATGTGTCTTCTTGATAGATGGGTGGTTATACAAATTTGTTTTTAATAAATGCATAAATAAAGAAAAACTTAATGTTCAATAGTTTCCCTCAGCACCAGAGCCACCTTCAAAAATGTGTTCCTTCTTTCCTGAAGTGAAACCGGTTAGTTTAGATTCTGTGGTATTTAGCAACCACCAGACACATTTAGCTAGAGTAAACAAAATGTTCAGAGAGCATAAATGATTTTGCTGATAATTTCTTCAAAGGGTGATTTTTTTTTTCTTTTTCCTGTTCTTTTTTTAACCTCCGCATTGTTACCAGAAGTTTTTTTTCCTGCTTGCTTTTCCACCTTAACAGGTCAGAGGGAGATATGACATTTTAAGTAAGCATTATAGGCTTTTATTTCTTTTCCTGAGCAAATAGTACTGAGAGGAGGAGTAGCACCCTAACTCCTTCAGAGCAAGCTGCTTTCATTTTCCTTTAGGAGTGGCAGGATTTTGCTCTGGCGAAAATCAAATGGTATCTTTGAGGCCTTGAAGTTTAGGCGCAAACAATATGGATAGAATTGGTATTCTCGTTAAACAGTTACTGCTATTTCTACCCCTGAGACACAAGCAACAGCTCTTTAATTATATTAGAAATGAGACCTGTGTTGGAAAAAGCCCCAGTAACTAAAAGCTATGATTCTTAAAACTATATGCAAGAGCTTCCTTCTATACTATATAGAAGAATCTTTATGAATAGGGGAGATTAGGTTACAGATAACCTCTCCAAAGGTGTGAATTATCCTCTCCACTTTTCTTTAAAGATCACAAATCAGCAATATCTATATTTGTTCAGGCATTGCATAGAACTATCAAGAAAAGATAAACAATCATTAACACCCAGAAAGCAAATATTCATCATATTTAATGATAGTGTGTTTATTTGGTTTAGGCTTCAATACAGTTCCATACACCATAGTTAAAAAACCAACACAGTGCTAGGCTGCATTAACAGAGGGATAGAATCAAGATCACGTGAAGTGTTAATATCACTTTATAATGCCTTGATGAGACCACACTTGTAATACTGCATCCAGTTTTGGCCACCACGATGTAAAAAAGATGTTGAGATTCTAGAAAAGAGTGCAGAGAAGAGCAACAAAGAGGATGAGGGGATGAGGATGGGTATGTCTGGTTTAATGAAGAGAAGGACTAGAAGTGACATGGTAGCAATCTTCCAATTATCTCAGGGGCTGCCACAAAGAAGAGGGAGTCAAGCTATTCTCCAAAGCAAGAGAAGGCAGGACAAGAAGGAACAGATGGAAACTAATCAAAGAGAAGCAACCTAGAACTAAGGAGAAATTTCCTGACAGTTAGAACAATTAATCAGTGGAACAACCTGCCTCCAGAAGTTGTGAATGCTCTAACACTGGAAGTTTTTAAGAAGAGACTGGACAACCATTTGTCTGAAATGGTATAGGGCTGTCGTGGCGAACCTATGGCACACGTGCCACAGGTGGCATGCAGAGCCATCTCTGTCGGCATGTGCGCCATTGCCAATGATAGAGGGACGCCGGGCCGAGCTGCTCCCTTCCCCCTCTCCGCGCATGCGGAGTCTGGGAATAGGCGAGAGATCTGGGCAGGGTGAGGCTATAAAAGGAGCAACTTTGGGCGGGAACAGCATTTGGTGCAGACAGCGAGTGAGCAAGCACGAGCTGACAGTGGTAAATTTCAGCGGCTGGCCATGCAGGGAAGGAGGAGGACGATGGGCGGCCTGGTGTCTGAAACTACCTCGGCTGGCTGCTGGTGAAGAAAGGCGCGTAGCGGGGGGGGCGGCCTGCCTGGTTTTTAAGCTGCCTCGGCCTCATGGGGCGATGGCAGCAGCGATGGCGATGGCAAAGAAAGGTGCGGAGGGGGGCGGGACCTGTGCATGGGATAGAGAAGCAACACGACGGTGTTAGCATGGTGGTAGACCAGTTGCTTCCCTCCCCCTGCCAGACACCTACCAAAGCCACGCAGGGTAAGGTTGCTGGGCCCGCCCCCGGCCAGATGCCCTTGCCTGTCCCAAGCATTTTTTTTAATTAACCTGCCTTTCAGCTGCATTCTATTTCTCCATTCGCTTCTCAGCCTTCGCTGCGTGTTTGTAGGACTATTGGTAAAAAAAAAATATTCATCAGACTTTATAACTTCTCTTGAGATCTCGCGAGAAGTTAGAAAGTCTGATGGAACTTTTTTTTTTACCGATAGTCCCACAAACACGAGGCGAAGGCTGAGAAGCGAACGAGAAACGGAATGTAGCTGAAAGGCAGGTTAGTAAAAAAAACAAACGCTTGGGACAGGCAAGGCCATCTGGGCGGGGGCGGGCCCAGCAACCTTACCCTGCATGGTGGTGGGAGGGTGGGGCGCGTGCCCTTCCCATGCCAGGCCAGCCCCTGCTGCCCTGGGGTGGCCGTGCTAGGTGGCGGTGGGCAATGGCACCCCTGCCCTGCCCCTTGCCTCGCCTCACTTCACCGAGCCTCCTGCCCACCATCCCACCCACCAGAGACCCCCTGGATCTCCCCCAACCCTGCCTGGCCCCCACAGGCGTCCCTCCTCATGAGCAACATCGAGGTGGCCATGCCCACCCAGTCTGTTGTGACCACCGCAACCACGCCCACCCAATGGGCCATGCCCATATAATGGGCCACACCCATTAGATACGCCAGTTGCACCCCTTTCTGGATCGTGACGCTCTACGCACGGTCACTCAAGCCCTCGTTTCCCGCCTGGACTATTGCAACGCTCTCTACATGGGGCTCCCCTTGAGGTGCACCTGGAGGCTCCAGCTAGTTCAGAATGCGGCCGCACGGGGGATTTTGGGGCCTCTAGATGCTCCCATGTAACACCTCTCCTGTGTGAGCTGCACTGGCTGCCTGTGGCCTTCCGGGTGCGCTGCAAGGTGTTAGTAACAACCTTTAAAGCGCTCCATGGTAATGGACCTAGGTATTTGCAAGACCGCCTCCTACCAAATACCTCCCTTCGACCAGTCCGCTCCCACAGAGAGGGCCTCCTTAGGGTGCCGTCGGCCAGTCAATGCCGGCTGGCAACCCCCAGGGGGAGAGCCTTCTCTGTGGCAGCTCCTGCCCTCTGGAATGACCTACTCCCCGACCTACATACAACTGCGGACCTGCGCCTTTTTCGCCGAGCCCTGAAAACCCATCTATTTCGTGCGGCCGTCCTGGCGTAGTCTTAATTAGGTTTTAGTTTAGGTTTTTATATGGGGTATTTTAGAGCAGGCCTTTATTTATTTAATCTGATTTTAGAATAGATATTTATTGTGATTTTTATTATCGCCTGTTCACCGCCCTGAGTCCCGTAAGGGAGATAGGGCGGTATACAAATTTAAATAAACAAACAAACAAACAAACCCACCCAATGGGCCACGCCGATGATACATAAGTGGGTTTTGGGTTGCAGTTTGGCACTCGGTCTCTAAAAGGTTCGCCATTACTGGTATAGGGTTTCCTGCCTGAGCTGGGGGTTGGACTAGAAGACCTCCAAGGTCCCTAGAAGAAGAACTCTTCTTCTTCTTCTTCTTCTTCTTCTTCTTCTTCTTCTTCTTCTTCTTCTTCTTCTTCTTCTTCTTCTTCTTCATCATTATTACTATTACTATTATTATTATTATTATTATTATTATTATTATTATTATTATTATTATTATTATTATTATTATTATTATTATTATTATTATTATTATTATTATTATTATACCATTTAACATGACACATGAATCCAAACATTGTCAAGTCAAAAGGTTTCTGAGGAGGAAATTTTGACAGAATGATGGGAAAACAATTAAGAACATACAACTTGTTATTAACAATCTGAGTAAATTTTCAAATTTCTGTCAATTGTTCCAAGTGAAGTATTTTAATAGCAACTTTTAAAAAATAATTTTACTGTGTAGCTCTTTTAATTTGTGAGGAGTCTCAGGAGCAGTATGGTATTTTGATCATTTTATTACCATAATAATAATAATTAAAGTTTGTACCGGTAATAACTGTAAAGTTGGCTGTATTATTAATGTTTTTAGGGCTAAATTGCAGAAAGAGTAATTCCTCAAGGAAACTAGTAACAGAGATCTTTTCCCAGTGCAACAAGTGGTCATGTTTTAGTAAGTTTCCTCACCCTTAAATAAACAATATATATATAATATAATTCAATCCTAACTTTATCATGGAACATGTTTCAGTTCTCTTCTGTGACTTAATCCCAAATCATGCAAAAGCCACAGACAGACAATACTTTTATTACAGCTAACAGAAATTCATAAAAATGTGAAAATTTTGAATGTTCTGGAACTTTTCAACAAGATAGTGAATACTGAAAAACTGGGACTGAAGTAGGCTGAAGTTTGATGTAACCATGGGGGTCTGCCTTAAGAAAATTGCCACCTAGTAGTAGACTAGCACACGTTTCAATGATCTGAAATTTAAGGGAAAGAGGAAGCACCCAATAATAAATTAATCTATAAGGAACGGCATAATTCAAGCCATGCCATCCCAAATATCTCAGTAACTGCGTGCACACGCACACGCAGACACAATATCACCCACACAAAGGAATGCAGAATCCTTTATTCTAAAATAACAGCAGCACATTGATTTCAGTCTGTGACATCATCTCAACTTATGACATATTTTGTTCTCAAGGTTTTTTTATGTTGTACAAAATGTCAATCTACTTTATTGACACTGTATTTTTCTTATGAGCGATACAGGAGAGAGCAATATTCATATTTTGACTAAGTTTTCAAAAAGGCAAAGCTCTTTTTTAGCTTTGAGAAATGATGCAAATGGTAGATTCAGCTAAACATTATAGTGAGAATTATATGTATTATATCCAAGATCAGAGCATTAGTCTAGATTGATAGCAGGGCTTTTTTTGTCATAGAACGCCCAGAATGGAGTTCTGGCACCTTTTTTGGATGGAACCTTGTAGGGTAGGCAAGGCGGGTTGTATGACGTGTGTGAGTTCTGGCACTTTTTTTTTTTTTTTTACAAAAAAAGCACTGGATATCAGTCTTGTTAGACAAGGAACTACCCCTTAGAAGTTGGTTGCTTAAAGCACTTGATTCTACAGATCTAGCAAGAAATCTCCAACTGATTGATATTAAAGGAAATCTACTCAGCATTCAAGACATTCCAGAGCTGATTTTTTTTAAATATAAAGAATGGTCTAATTCAGTGGTGGCGAACCTATGGCACGGGTGCCAGAGGTGGCACTCAGAGCCCTCTCTGTGGGCACACGTGCCATTGCCCCAGCCTTGACTCCCCCTGCGACCCCCTCCTCACCAGCAGCTCCCCTGGAGGAGTCACCCCTGAGCGTGGCCCACGCGGAGCAGCGCAGCCAAGGACATGGCAGCCAGGCAGCGTAGACAAGACTCTGCCTTCACCCCCCATCACGCACAGTTGATGCTGTGGGATGCCAGCAGAGGGCGTGGCCGCCATGGCGCTGCTGGGCTGCGTGGGCAATCTGCGGCGGGCCCTGGAGGCAGTGAGTGGCCCTGCGGGCAGGCGGGGTGAAGGCAGGGCAGGGGGTGGAGCAGGGGGCGGGGCCAGTTTTTGGGCACTCAGTCTCTAAAAGGTTCGCCATCACTGGTCTAATTCAAATTAATGTAAATCAAATAAATTAATTAATAAAATAGTAAGAATGCCACATTGCCTGATTGTCCTTCCAAATGTGGCCCTTCAGCCTTTCCCATCTTATATGCTGGCCCTGCTTTCAACAGGGAATATAAGAAATCTCTACCATTAATTCTCTCTCTCTCTCTCTCCTATCTTTTTTTTCAGGAAGGTGATTGTCAAGCTATGTCTACCAACTTAAAATACCTTTCTTTGAGCATATTAGTCTTTCAGACAACTAGTTTGGTGTTGACTATGCGCTATTCTAGGACACTGAAAGAAGAAGGACCTCGTTATTTGTCTTCAACTGCAGTAGTCATTGCTGAACTTTTGAAAATTACGGCTTGCATTTTGTTGGTTTACAAAGACAGCAGTAAGTATCTCCGTATCATCTTTAGATATTATAAGGAGTTAATAAGACCCCTTCCCAGGAGTAAATCAAATGCATTTTGCCAAATAAGTATATTTCTTAAAGAAGCATACAAAGAGGACTTGGAAATTGTAGTTTGCTTTTTAAAAGATTTAGATAGCTAACATAAACTTAAGCTACCTAAACTTGTAAATATTCACAGGAGGGGTACATGGGAGTATGGAGAGTAATTACCAGGAAGGGAAATTCAAATGTGATTCATCAATGCCTTGAATGATATATAGTAATCAGTTGTTTTCTAGGAATTCATACTATAGATCAGACATGTCAAACTCACGACGTCATGTGATGTGCAACGTATCGGGCCGGTTTTGCCATTGCCGGCAATGGGGTGCACGTGGCTTCCATGTGACACGGCCACCCCGCGGGCCGGCAGTTTGACACCCCTGCTATAGGTAGTCCCCAGCTTAACAACCGTTTGCTTAATGACATTAAGCATTACACACACACACACACACACACACACAGAGAGAGAGAGAGAGAGAGAGAGAGAGAGCAGTGATATAATTGCAGCTCAGGGATCTGGCAACCAGCTTGCATTTATAACCTGTTTCAGTGTCCTGCAGTCACATGATCACAAATTCTGACGGTTTCTGGTAAACACCATTGGGGAAAGTGAATTTGCACTTAAAACTGCATGACTCAACTCACAATCTCAGTGAGTCAACTTATGACTGCAGCAAAAACGGTTGTAAAATCAGATCTGGTCACATGGCGACTCGACTTAGCTACCGTAATGAGTTATGATCAAAATTCCAGTTCCGGTTGTAGTCATAAGTTGAGGACTACCTGTATACTCTTAGGTTATACTGTGAAGGTAGAACTTAGCCATAGAAACACAAGCCCACTTAATTAGATTTTGGTATAGCTATGTCTGCCCATGTTCATTATTTGAGAAAATAAAAATAGTGACACAAAGGGGAGGAATCTAGGTGCTTCACACATTTAAAATATGCTAGCGCCCAGTCGCTTAGAAATTGCATGTTCCACACAAAAACATTAAAATGTTTAGCTACAAAAGTTTTAAAACTGATAGGTTTCCTTTTAACCAAAAATTTATAATGCATTTTCTCTTTGCATAGAGTGCAGCTTGCGAACTCTGAACAGAGTGTTACGTGACGAAATTCTTAACAAACCAATGGAAACACTTAAACTTGCTATTCCTTCTGGGATTTACACTCTACAGAATAACCTGCTCTATGTTGCTTTATCAAATCTAGATGCAGCCACTTACCAGGTACTTTATTTTGATAGTGTCTTATTGTTAAAACTCAGGAATCAAATTATGGGCTATTTAATTTTTTTCTTTTACCTTTTTAGGTCACATATCAGCTGAAAATCCTCACAACTGCATTGTTTTCCGTGTCGATGCTCAGTAAGAAATTAGGTGTATATCAATGGCTTTCATTAGTGATTCTGATGGCTGGTGTTGCATTTGTACAGGTAAATACTGTTATGAATATATATCTTAATGTTGGTAGGGAAAATCTTCTTAATTTGTTTTGGTAACGGAAACTTGGTTAATGACTCACAACTCTTCTACTGCATTCAAATAGGATTTGGCTCCCCTCTAGCATATCAGCTATAATGAAAAAGAGATATTTTCACAAAGTTAGATTATCTGAAGATAACTATCCTATCTTCCTTCAGTAGTATTTCTTTTGCAGACTAAACTTATAGATATTAGTTTTCTGATCTCTGCACTATCTTGGTAGACTTCTTCTGAAGTCACTCTAGTTTGTCACTTCTTTTTAGACTGTGATGTGCAGAACTGAACATAGTATTGTAAATGTAGAATGAGATAGTTATTTTCAATCTTCTGTTAGTAAACCCCTAAATAAATTTGCTTTTTAGAAGTTGCATTGTGCTGTTAGCGCATGTTCAACTTGAATACCTGGATATTTTTCCCATATACTACTGCCAAGCCAGTTTTTTCTATCCTGTTCTTGTGCCTTTCTTTTTTTCTTCCCCAAAATAAGGCTTTACATGTTAAATTTGTTTGTTAATGTTATACACCACCTATACTTGAGGTGTGAAGAAAATTACCTCCTCTATATGTAGTATTACCTTAGATCTACCATTTAAATGTTTATTTAGTAAGTCTAAATAATAGAATATGCAAATTCACAACATAAATTTATTGTTATCACTAGTTGAATAAGATTAGAAAGCAGATTGGTAGTTCTTAAAATTCTATTGCATATTATTTTGAATTGACCTAAGAAGAGTATTGCTTCAGCTTGGTTTTATATTCAAAACTAACAGATTTCTTTTGTTGGTACAGTTTTTTTTCAGTATGTAGTGACTAGCTGCTTGCATAGATTAATCACATGTTTGAATGAATAGCCATCAACTGATGTGTCTGACTTGACCGAAGCTGTGAAATTTGTATGTGAACTGGTTCTAAAGGAGACCATTATATGAAATGTTATTAGTGTGTTACTGCATTATTTTTCACTTCTTTCTTGTTAATTTTATTCAGTAATTTAAATAGATTTTAATATATTACTTTATTTCTCTTAGTGGCCATCAGATTTGCAGACAGCAACAGCTAAAGAACTTTCAGCAGGATCACAGCTTGTGGGCTTGGTAGCAGTACTTATAGCCTGCTTTTCTAGTGGATTTGCTGGAGTGTACTTTGAAAAAATTTTGAAAGAAACAAAACAATCAGTATGGATTAGAAATATTCAGCTTGGTAAGTCTTACTTTAAAAAATGTAAAAGAGAGATTCAGATATGCATCAGAGTACACTTAAGAGTACGTCAACCTGTTAAGTGTAGAGAAATGGTTACGAAAGCTGTGCTCTGTTTGATATTAACTTTTAGCAAATAGGAACTCTTATTACTTACATCCTGTTCTGAATATTCATTACCTGAGTCAGCTTCTGTTTGATTTCTGCAAATATTTAGTGGATGATAAAGGCAATGGCTAGGATCCAAATTACAGTGCAATTAGTACCATGATACAAAGAAAGTAATTTTTTTTAAAAAAAAGTTGTCTCGTTCTTGCTGTATGACAAACTCCTTTTTGAAACTTCAAATATATTTTTATGAATTTGGTATGGTGGGGGTTCTGTTATCAGAGCAAAAGTGTTATATGTCTCCCTTCACACAATTGTAGCTTATGTGTTACATGAGAACCGATTAAACTAAATGTTGCCATCTTTCTATAGCCATTATCACAGGCATCTGCAACAAACCAAGATTACATCAAAATTACATGCATGTAGCGATGTCATGATGCATAATCCACCCTTACGTACTTGTGTCCTGTCATCTGATGCAAGTATGTAAGTCAGTTTTTGGGTCATGATGCATGTTTTGTCACCTTGCCCACCCTGCGAACCCCAGTGGCACCCTTCTTTTTAAGAACCCCAAAAAATGGAAATATGTATATCAACAAATGTGTATTTAAGAACTCTTTAATTCAAAGACATTTTTGTTTGTCTAGAAGTCTAGCATTAAAAATAATCATGGCAGTATTTTTAACTAAAGATGAAAACAAATGAATATTTTCTCCCAGTAAGTGGATATAGGGATATAGACTGCTGTTTTTTAAAGAGAAAAGGCCTAAATAAGTACTAAGTACCTGCATTTTACATACTGTATGCCTATATAAAAAGTACTATGACCCAAAGAGTGCCTATTAAAAAAGTAGCTCTCATAACTCCTCGTAAGTCATAAAGTGAATTTAAAATTGCAGTTGAGTGTGCTTATATTGTGAAAGTCCTAGATTAACTGTATCCATCTTTATTACATTTGCTAATTGCCTCTGTTAAAATGTACAATGTAGTGCTCAGTATTTTAATACGTAATTCAAAGTTCTAATATGGATCACAACCCAAAGAGCAACAATAAAATGTAATAACAGAAATGATAGTAATTTAAAAGTACAGAAAAGTAGAGTACAGGTTTGTCCTTAGCTGACAAACACAACTAAGGCCCGAATTTTGGTTGCTAAGTGATGTGGTCATTAAATGAGCCATCACGTGATCAAACCTGATTATACTATTATTTTTTTTACTGTGAGAGATGAATCCCGTGGTCCTTAAGTGAATCATGCAGTCATTAAGCAAATCTAGCTTCCCCAATTGACGTTGCTTGTCAAAAGCCTGCTAAAAAGATTGTAAATGACGGTCACGTGACTGCAAGGTACTGCAGTCATTACAAATGTGCCAGAGTTGCCTAGTTCCCGAATTGAACTGATGTGAGCTTGATTGTAAGTCAACTTTTTATGAGGCCATTGTAGCTTTAAGCTACCATTAAACGGTCATAAGTAGAGGACTACCTGTATCATTTTTAATATATAGGCCAGTGATGGCGAACCTTTTAGAGACCGAAGGCCCAAAAACTGGCCCCGCCCCCGCTCCACCCTCTGTCCTGCCCCCATTCTGCCCCGCATGCCCACAGGACCATTCACCGCCTCCACAGCCCGCCGCAGATCGCCCAGGCAGCCCAGCAGCGCTATGGCGGCCACACCCTCTGCCCGTGCCCTCCAGCATCAACTGCATGATGGGGTGTGAGGGCAGAGTCTTGTCTATGCTGCCTGGCTGCCATGTCCTTGGCTGCGCTGCTCCGTGTGGACTACGCTCGAGGGCGACTCTCCTTCAGGGAGACTGCTGGAGAAGAGGGGGTCCCATGGGGAGGCAAGGTTGGGGCAACAGCACGTGTGCCCACAGAGAGGGCTCCGAGTGCCGCCTCTGGCACCTGTGCCATAGGTTCGCCACCACTGATATAGGCAGTCCTCATGTTTTTGATATATTAAACAGGTAGACCACAAGTTACTACAGCAGTTGGGATCAGAATTCCCATCCCTCAGTGTGATGTCGCCTGACCACATTGCTTAGAGATGCAATCCCTGCAGTCCCCTGTTGTCGTTAAGTAAGCCCTTCTCACAACTTCCTGCTGGCTTCCAATGACCAAAGTCAGTGGGGAAGCCGGCAGGAAATTGCAAGTCCCAGCTGGCTCACAAACAAGCTACAGGTAGGCAAGTGGCTGCTGCTGGATAGAAAAGGGGACAAGGGGGCGCACTGATGAGACATGGCCTGAACTCAGCAAAGCTCAGGGATGGTCCACGGGTGTGGTGTAGGTGCCGTGCCAGCACAGCAAGGCTCAGGAAGGGGGGGCGTGCGATGGTAAGGAAGTCGTGGCGCAAGTGCAGCAGGGCTTGAAGCGGTTGCTGCCAGCTGGGGGAGAGTGCAAGGTGCACGAGTGGCGGTGAAGTCTAGTGCAAGCTCAGCAAGATTTGGAGAGAATGCATGAAGGTGTGTGTGAGTGGTGGGAAAGGTACAGCACAGTTGTTAAAGGGGGTCGGAGGAGGGTGCAAGGGTGGGAGAGATTATCTGAACAATTTGTAACCTGGGTTCCTCATTGGATTTGCTTGTGGGGAGTGAAAGGTTGCAAACCACAATCAAAGTGACAATGCAACCGTTGTTAAGTGTGAGCCAGTTGCCAAGTACCATATCGCCATCACACGACTGCAGGGATTCTGAGAAGGCTGGTCTTTAAGGACTGGTTGTAACTTCAACAGTCGCAGGACAAGTGGTCATTAACTGAGGACTACCTGTAATAATAAGATGGGCTGATAGAACTTCCCGAAAGAAAGCCTAACACACTTGGGATGGGGTTAACTTAGTTTCTATAAATTTTCATTTCATGTAAATGCAAAATCAAAGAGTTCTCCGGTAGACCTTAAAAACGAGGAGGTACTTACCGTATTTAAAAAATTATAAGCAGCCCTTTTCTGCCCCACAGTGGTTTACAGATGCAACTGCAAGTAATAGTGGTTTATGCACATTTTTGCTGTGATAAGCTGTGCATAAAACTGATTCCCAAGTAATTAAGATAACCATTTAAAAATGCAAAGTATTGCAGTAAAATAGAAAACCTAGTTTTAGAACTGTAATAGTTTTTAAAAGAAACAGCTTCCAAGTCCAGCAGATCATCATTGCCATGTCTGAATAAGTAAGTATTCAAAACTTAAGCGTATATCTCTTTCTCACACATGCTTGATACAAGCCGTTTAGGTCCTTTACATGTGTAATAGAGGCCTTCAACTGACTCCTTGTAACACAACAAATAGCATTTATGAGGCGCTGCATTGAAATCATCAGCTTTTACGATCAAAAGTTAGGGTGTCATCACCATTCTTTGATATCTTCTGATATACTGCACAAAATAGTAACTAATATTCAAATATACTAGGAGAGGTTTCCACTTGCGTCTGAATTATTGGAGTACATAATCCAAATTGTTAACGGGTACCATAAAAGAACAATCGGAATATCTTTTCTGTTCAACTCACCATGGCTCAATATTTATCTTGACTTTCAGGATTTTTTGGTAGTATATTTGGATTGATGGGCGTATACATTTATGATGGAGAACTTGTATCAAAGAATGGATTTTTTCAAGGTTATAACAAGCTTACTTGGATAGTTGTAGTCCTTCAGGTAATACATCCAATATTACATTTTATCAATTGGGCTTATGTTATATACCAATACTGAAATTACCATTGAGGCATATGCTTGATTTGTTCAACTAATACTTAAAAAAATATATCAATCTATTCAACAAGGCAAGGGAAAACATACTGACATGGCTTGGGGAATTTTCTTCAACTCCTTAACAACAGTTCCTAGGTCACATAATGAGGTACAGAAGGTCTTAAATAAGGGAGCATGCAGAGTCTGGTTTCTGGAATGTTCTACAGCCCCGTTAACCAGCACTGGTCATAGGATCTGTCTGGTTTTTTTTAATGTACTGAAGTAATCTGTTGTGTGCCTCTGTGTTTTGTCTTACCCTCGTGAATGTCTCCATGTGTTAATATGTTTGTATATATGCATTGGGAAGCATAGAGCAGGCTGCACATGTTCCACTCTAAGTCATGTGACCAGAGGCGGGGCTTAGAATAGAGCTGTCAATAGTGTAGCGTTCTGAGTAATCGACCAACTGCCTCTCCTAAAATACCTGAGATATTTTTTTTTTACTGAAATGTTTTTCTCCATTTTCAAACCCAGTCTTTTTTTTTTTTTTTTGCTAGTTTCTCCCACCATACCAAAATTGAACTTGTTCTGTTCAGTTTTTGGAAGCTTATCCCAAGGACAAAGTTTCAATATTCCACTGGGGTGGAAAGAATAGAAAAATTGTCCCCGTTAATCAGGCACATTAACTTTTAATGAATTGTTTTATTATAAGTACTTCCAAGGTAAGTCCCCTGTCCCTCCCCATTAATTATGAATGCCAGTTATTTGAAAAAAATGACTTTCTCTTTTTTAATAACCAGAAATTGAATTGACAGGAAATGTTTAAGTTCCCCTCATTTAGTTAGAGGATAAGACTTAAGAATAAGGACAGTTTAACACTCTTATTGTTAATTAAGAATGAATAAAATGCTCAGTATGGAAGAAGAGAGTAAGAATTGTAGACCTAAGAAGAAGAAGAAGAGAGTAAGAATTGTAGACCTAATGGAGACTTTAAAACTTGCAAAATTTAGTTTTATTTTATGATACAATACTCTTAATTTTAATATTATATAGTAATTACTTTAGTAAGATGTGCTTAGCATAAATCATCCAGAATCAATTATATATTTAAATCAATTAAAAATATTTAAATTGGGAAATTGTTTTACATTAAACATTGCAGGTAGCCCTCACTATTTATTTAGCAACCATTCGAAGTTATAACAGTAGTAAAAAAAAAATAAACGTTGGGGCTCATTTACAATTGTATTTAAGACTCGTTTAAGACTGCATTTTCAGGCTGCCAGCACAGTTTCATTGCTTTTCGTGTGTAAAAGAGCAAACAGTTATTCTTTTGAAATCTCTCTCCAATCTCTCTACTAGGGGGGTATGGAAGGCAAATAAAAGTAAGCGATTCCTGTAGGCAATCTATCCTTTGCCTGCCCCCATCCCACAAGGCAGAGAGATTTGCCCTTCTACACATTGAGAGCAGAGTGATTGTGCTGGCGACTGGAAAGGGTCTTGCTTCTCCCCCCTGCAGAGCAGAAAGATTGGAGACAAAGGGATTTCAAGAGAGTAACTGTATACCTATAGCAGGGCATTTCAACCAGTGGTACGGGTACCACCTGTGGTACATTGGCACCTGGCAGGTGGTACACAACCATCCTTGAAAAGTAGTGGGGGAGGGGAATGAGCTGAACTGGTGGCAGCACCGCACAAGCCTGAGTGAGAGATGGCTGGAGCTGCAGGGCTGTCAGGGCTCAGTGGAAGCGCCAGGATCAGCGCCACGTTCCAGCTGGAGCTCGGTGCTGATCCTGGCACTTCTGCTGAGCCCAGAAGCGCTAATCAGCTGGAATGTTGCAGCATCTCCAGGGTCTTGTGATTTACATTCAGATGCTTGGCAACTGATTCATATTTATGACGGTCACAGTGTCCCAGGGTCATGTGAATTGACCAAAACCTGCTGCAACCACCCAGCAGACGGGGGGAATAAAAACCAAACACTCCCACTCCCACCCTCACAACAATGAAAACCTCGGACAGGAGGAAGAGTGCCGCTGGGTGGGCAGGCAGGTGTCTTGCTCGGCTGTGGCTTGGGGGGCACTTTTTTCAGTGCCATTGTAACTTCGAACAGTCACTAAGCGAACTGTTGTAAGTCGAGGACTACCTGTACTTTATCACTTTTTTCCTTTTTTTTTTGGCCAACTTTTTGACACCTTGCTAGGCAACTGGTGGTACTCGGATGTTGCCATATCCTAAAAGTGGTACAATGGGTGAAAAGGTTGAAAAGCCCTGACCTATAGCACACCCACGGCTCCCAGCCCCAGGTTATGGCATGATTGCGTTGCTATCAGTGTGTACAAGACAGTAATCAGGCACTCTAGCATTGCAAAGAATGAGGCAAACAAAAGTTAGTCTTGTCCCAGCTGGAGAACACAGTTGCAGTGACATGATTTCCCCAATTAGCAACTGCTTTGCTGAGTGATGGAGATCCCAATCTCAATTAGGGTCATTAAGTGAAGACTAGCTGCAATATAGTATTTATAAAAATCATGGCTTTCCGGATTCATTCAGAAAGACAAAGTATAACTTTCCCTTCAGGATGTCTTTGCTAAATATGCATAGCAAGCTTTATCTGTTTAACCATTAAGATTAATAAAGTGATTACTTTATTGCTTTATTATTTTCAATGTTTTGTCAGGCACTTGGCGGCCTTGTTATAGCCGCTGTTATAAAATATGCAGACAATATTTTAAAAGGATTTGCAACATCGTTATCGATTATATTGTCAACATTAATATCATACTTCTGGCTTCAAGATTTTGTCCCCACAAGGTAAGTTGTATTTTTAAGTTTGTCTCTAAAAACACAAATGCCTTGTACAAGTATAAATGAAATATAATTTAAACCGAATTTAAATGCTTTGGTGAGTTTATAAATTAAATATTTTGCACCATAACAGAGAAACTATCCTTTGTGGAGCAATATTGCACATGTCAACTCAAACATAAATCAGTTCAGCTCAACGAGGTAGATTTACTCAAATAACGGTATATAAGGAAAGAAGTTTAATATGCATGTTTTTCTTTCTACTTTCACCCACAAACTTTAGTAACTGCATTTTGCCGCCAGATTTTGATGGTGTAACATGGGGGGCAGGATGGTTATCTGGAAAATGTCTTGAAAGAAAAATACAATATGTGGGTTGCCCACTTTTGTGTACAAAATATTGGGCTCAATCAATTGTTTCAGAATAAGGCAGCTTTTTAAGTAAGTGTGGCTGAATAGAAATTAATTTGGATATTTCGATTCTATCAATGCTATGATGAATATATTTCTTTCACTGCCTGAAAACAATATGTAAATAAAAGATCTATATACATTTGCATTCAAACGGAAAAATAAAATATTTTCCTCCATTTCTGCCTATGAGATTATCGATAGTTCTCAACTTACGACCTATCACTCGGTGATCGTTCAAAGTTACAGCAGACTCCTTAAAGGCTATTTATGACCGGGTCCTGAAGTTACAAGCACTGCAGCATCTCTCCGGTTGTTTGCCTCTCCGGTTTGTTTGCCACAGGCACCCTGCAGTGCCCCCTGCCTATCTAACTCCCTGCAACCTCCCACCTGGGATTGTAGGTCAAAAACTATCTTGTACTTGCTTTTTGAAGTTAGTTCTATTGCTGCCACAATTTTGAATCATACAAGCTGTATCAGCCATTCTTTTCAGCCTGAACTGAAGATGGTCTGAAACTATCTAAACTTCAGAAAGTATGTAATCGTTTTTCTTCTCTTCGTTCTAATTTTTGTTCCTTTGCAGATCCTTTCAGGGGCTAGGCTACGATGTGCAAAACTTAGAAATGTACTTTTAAAAAAAAAAATGTAAAAGGGAAAAATATATTACAGATAGATTTCAACTTACAACTGGTTGCTTAGCAACTGTTCAAAGTTACAAAGGACCTCCCCAAAGGCACTTATGACCCAATTTTGAAGTTACAATGGCCCCACACACAGAGACACACACAGACACCACACGGTCATGTGATTGGATTTGGGCATTTGGCAACCAGCTCATCTTTATGGCTGTTTGCAGTGTACCACAGTCATATGACTATCAATTTCTATGTTTGTTTGTTTTTGCAGTTTCTAGCATTTACTTCTGGTTTCCGATGAACAAACGCTCATTGGGTATAATTGCTTCACTTTATAACTATGGTATTCACCTGGGAAGTAAAAACAGCTTTTGGTGGGATCCAGAAGAGGCGCGGTTAGGTTCAAACCCGCTGGCCTTCTGGAAGACCTCAAAACATGGTTTTGTCAACTGGCCTGGGGGCTTATAACAGAGCATAGTGTGGTAGATGGTTACATGATGCTTGACTAAATGCTCTCTCTGTATTTTTGTTCACCATTTTATTGTTACCTTTTTAATTCATTCCAGTTGTAGTTTTAATTGATTTTATCTGCAGTAATTGACCAACTGCCTCTTATGAATTTTATAGATTTTTTTATTGTGTATGTCACCCAGAGTCATTATGCAAGATGGGCAGCTGTATAAATGAGATAGATATGAGAGAGAGAGAAAGATATGAGAGAGAGAGAGAGAGAGAGAGAGAGAGAACAATACCCGTTTTATGAATGTACAAAACATCAAAACATGTATTCTAAATATTTATTCTTTCTTTTTATCTTTAGTGTGTTTTTTCTTGGAGCTGTTCTGGTAATAGTTGCTACTTTCTTATATAGTTATGATCCAAAGCCAACAGGAAATCCTATTAAAGCATAACAGACTTTTCCATCTCACAGTATTTTGCCAATATTGTGGAAAAAGGACTTCTAAATACTATTGGAGGATTTATCAGGCACTGAAAGAGTTTGTACTGTGTCAGAAGAATGATGTTTAATAATTAAATTTGTAAAACAACTTCTGTAAAAGAAGGGAAGTCCAGAGCAAAACTTGAATGTGTTGCTTCTAGAACCTGGAACTAGAAGTGCTTCCAACTTGAACTCTGAGGTTAAATCAGAATGATGTACTATTTTCAACAGCTGCAGAAATGTCCTATGCATTCTTCTTGCAAGAGCACCTGGCAACATCTGTTAAATCATACCTCTTTTGCAAGTTATTTCATCTTTTCTAATTTTATATGAATGCAGATCTGTATATATACACACACACACACGTACACATACACACAAACAAATTAGAAATCAAAGAGATGTAAAATTTTGTCCTACGGTAGTTTTTTCCATACTGATGTCCTCTGGGTGTGTTGGGAGTTTGGATTTTATAACCTACCAAACAATAAATTCACCAGGCTGGCTGGAAATTTATGGAATCAAAGTACCGTATAATATATCTCGAGGAAGATTTGTTTTGGGCAGAAGGTTTGATGATGATGTTTCTGGTAAGTATTCTTGTTCAAAACCAATGAAGTATCACTGAATCATTGTTTGTAGATTTATAATATTTTATATAGAAAATAATTAATTCACTGAAATTGATGTTGTAAAATGTACTGATGTAAATGTCTCATTATAATTGTCGGTGAATTCGCCAAGAGGAAGAATTTGATATTTTCATTTGGAAGCTTTGTGTGTATGAATGCCACAAATTATATTGTTGCACCATGCTGTTGTTAAAATGAGACCCCTCACCAATTAGAAGCAGCATAGCTACAGTATCTGGTACTTGTTCTACATTAGATGAATGTCATTGTACATTGCCATAACTGATAACGAATATGTGTTTATTTGTTCAGAGAACAATTTCTTTACTTGATAAGAACATTCTTACAATTTATGGACCGTACATTTCATTGCTTAATATCTTAATTTGAAAATATTTTTAAACTGTATTTTTAAAAGTAGTCATATAACTCTATAAAAAGTATTAAGAGTTCCTTTTGGAGCCACGGTAGTATATTAATGTGTATATTATGTACTATAATATAGAGCTTTAAAAAAAAAAATCTGGAAAACTTATTTAACTCAAGTGGCTCTGTCCAGTCTTGAAATTCCATTGTTAGAATACATGCTAATTGTATTAACCATTAAATGAAGAATGTTAATGTGCAATAAATATTAGGCATGAATTGTTCAGGTGTGTAAGCAGAAATGGCCATAAAGCCCAGTGGAACTCTCTCTACTCTTCATTGAATATAAAACTTGAAATAACTTCTAAGCTTCGGTCCAGGTAATTGCTTTTGATGCGGAAGAGCTTCACTGGCCGTTGGGCAATTCTTTATGAACTCACAGGGCCGTAGTCACACCCATAGAGATCATACCCAGACTATTTTGGAATGTTGAAATATTTAAATATATTCCCAGAACATAAGATAGCGATAGGCTCTGTGAAAGCGGTTTGTATACATTTGCTTGAATAATGGTAGTACATCATTGAAATCCTCATGGAAATTGCTGCTGAGAAATTATGATTGTAATCATGGAAGTCATACTGGCACTTTTGTCACCCTCCATGCAGATGTCTGGAACAGCTGAGCTGCCTTGTAGGTGGAACTCTTTTTATTTTTTTAACACATTGTAGACCAGTCTGTCCTAAATGCTTATAAAGTGTATATCACAATAAAATAACATCTACCGTGCATCTCCCTCTGACCCATATCCATCTATGGTTCTTCTGAAACTTAAAGCTCATAGAAAATATAATTGCGTAATTAGACTTAGGAATTTTATATTTTTTCCGGAACTTAGTTACACTAGAGGGGTTGTTTACAAATAAAAAAGGAATTAAAGTAGAGGTTCGTAACTCTTTTACATTAGTTACATTTGGGATTATGCATTCACAATATGTCACGGTTGTTTTGTTACGTAATGATAATGGAAGAAAGACTATCATGGGAGAAAGGCTTACCCCTTTGCAAAATGATTCCAGTATTTTAAATCTATAAAAATTAAAGAGGAGGCAAGGAGCCTGGTGTGTAGTAAGATAAATGTTTGTACATGTATAGATACTCATAAGAACTACATACGGTCCCTCGGAGTTTAACTGATAATTGTGTGAGTGTGTATGTGTGGGTGGTGGGTGGATGGATGGGTAGATGTCAATTCTACACTATATTTCTATCAATGGAAGCAAGTGGTCAAAGGTCAACTAAAAGAGTGAGAGGATATAGTACCATTCTGCTAGCATATTTTATTTCCAATATAGAAATGATAAAGTGCAGCACAATTGCTGTCTAAAATAAATGAACAAATTTACAAATGAGATACTCTTATAATAATAGCTCCATTAGTAATGGTTAGTGGTATAAGTAGTTTATTATTCAAACTACTGTTAAAAAAGAAATGTTTAAAATGGCAAGGAATTGTAAAATTATTCTAATGGTAGATAAAACTTCAATTATATATAACAGACTAGAAAAATGCTATGCAATTTTGAGGGATGTGTAAGTCAGTTTTTCTTATGGATTAATGAAATCCATGATTAGTGGGGGTTTTTTTTAATGTTATCTGAAAACAAAAAAGAAGTTTCTCAAACTGCAAGAAAAAATATCTTAGTTAAGTACAAATTCCAAATATTAATGCCTGATGAGCTGTGGGAGGACAATGGCCTTAAAGAATAATGTACACTTTGTATCAATAAACTGTTTAAATTGTTGGCGTTCTGTCTCCAAATAATTATAATTGGTTAAGACACCAGACTAGAAATCTGGAGACCATGAAAGCCTGGGTGACTTTGGGCCAGTCACTCTCAGTCCAACTCGGGGTTATTGATGTGGGAAAAATGGGAGGAAGAGGAAGGAGTATTAGGTTTGTTCACCACCTTGTACATTAACAAAGAGAAGTGTAAATATTAAAAAATCTTACATTTCTATAGGAGCACCATCACTATATTTTTTTTGGCATTCCATACCAATATTGATATAGCCCTTGTGTAAGACGTAACTCCATCATTAGGCTGTCTTACTTTTCTGTGTATAGGTACCTGGTACCAAGAAATATCAGTCTCGCCGTAGCAAGGTAGTGTAACCGATAATTAAATACATGCCCATCAAATGTAAAAGTCTGATGCCATCCCATAGCAGCCAATTTCAGATGTCCTCAGTATTCAATCACTGCCTTATTAGATCAATCTGTAAATTCTACAATCAATCTACAACACAGTCAAGCCATTATTTAAAAACTGACCAAAACAAGTCACTAGTAACAAAGGACATTGCCTTGCTTGGGTTCACATAATTATGTGCTAATTCATATATTTATAAAAACTGTATTGTTGTATCTGAAATCAGTCTTGAAAATGAGTATGCAAACTATAGCATACAACTGATTAACTGAGAGCAGTTTCATAATATGAATATAGGTATGGTTTCTAATTAACATGAGGCATTATGTCAATATGAATGGAGAAGAGCAACAAGACTAAATAATAGCCAATTATTTAATTATTCCGTCATGTACATCAATATCAAATCTTGAGATGTATAGTTTTAGGCTAATAATTAAAGCCGTTCCTTACTGAACAAGTTGTTGGATTCATTTTTGAATGGTAGCAGTCATTATAATGCCTTATTACTTGTCATAATGGGGGCATTGCCTACTATAAATTCAAAGCTCCACAAGTTACCAGCAAGGCTAGCATCCACTAACCTAAAGGAATATGGAATCTAACTGTTGCCTGAAGATTTAACTTGGGAAGCCAAGAAAAAAACAAATGGAACATCAAACATATCCAGTCAGAGTTCTCACTCAAGACACAAATTAGACTCAAATTAGCTTACTTCAAAGACTTATGAGAAGACTGACCTCTCTGGAGATGTCTCGAAAACGATAGGAAAGGTGGAAGGAAAAAGAACTATCAGCAGCAAGATGGATAGACTCAATTACAGTAACAATGAGCATGCTGGAGAGCTGAAGTACCAAATTAGGGACAGATTATCATGGAGAAAATTTACATGGTCGCAAGAGTCAATAATGACTTCATGGCAAATCACCAATCAAGCGTAAAATATACATTTAGTTATAGAATGAGCTAGGATCATAATGGAGCTGGCTCATCATAGTCATAACTCACAACAGTCATAAATTGGTTACCACATGACCAACTTGATCTTACCTTTTTTGCAGCTGTTATTAAGGAAATGTTGTGGTTGCTAAATCAACCAATGGTTCGCTATGGGCTGGTTTTGCTGAAAACTGGAAGTAAATGTCAGTTTTCAGCAAAACTTTTGTAAAACATAATCGTGTGACCACAGGATGATGCAAAGTGCCATAAATACAGCCTGGTTGCCAAACACCAGTATAGTCTGGTTCCCATAAAAAAAAAATCAAAACATGCTTATGGACTTCGGAGCAGGTTCCATAACTACACTTGTAAAGAAAATAGTTCATGGGGACTTTTCAAATTTTTCCCTCAGCATGCTTTTATACTGTCAGTATACTCTGACTTCCTTAAATCATTTGTACTAAGGCCAGAGATTGGAATACCAGTCAATAGAGACACCCAAGTTCTCTCAATTTCTCTCAGGACTGAATCAAGCACTGTCCAAGTCTCAACATCTTGACCAATCACATTAAAACTGCGCCCATGCAAGTCAGTTTGTGAAAAGTGCCTTCCTTTGATTTTCTACCTGTAATAGTGGCCACTACCAAGATCTTCTAACAAGATAGTAAGCTATTTGCTCTATGGTACATACATCAGCAATTATCATAATGTGGATCCAGTCAACTTTCTATGGCCTATACTTTGTGTGCCCACAGCTTTACAGTGTGAAGAATTGAATTAAGCCAAACCTAATTAGAGTGCAATTATAACTATGTTGTCTAAAATAATGGCTCAAATTCATTTTCAATGAATGTCTTGCTGCTGCTATGACCCAGCAAAGTAAGTTGGTTTCCTCTTGGCTAATTGAAGTTTAATCTAAGACTCTGCAGACTTTCCATGAAATATCAGGTTTCATTTGGCTATGAAAAAAAAAATCAGATGAAAAAAACCCCAATTTTTGATCCAGACTTACAAAAAGACCTAAGCTTTACTACAAAAAACTGTTATTCGGGCATGCTAGGGAGACCATTCACTACGATTAAATGCCTTACAGTTTTACAGCCAACACACAAAAGAATCTTTACATTAGTGAGATTCAGTGCATTACTTTCAACTCTTTGATGAGGGAGACTCAACAGTACATCATCTATCTCCATATCCTTTGCAGGAAAATAAATCAGTAACACACACCCTTCTTAGTTGCTCCTTTTATTCAAATTTTCATAAAAACTGTTAACAACCAATAGCAAAGCAGCTACCAATCTTAACTTCCCTTCCCCCTTTTTGAAAGATACTTCAGAAATGACTTCGAGGCAGTGGCCAAATTCTGCTCAATCATCGTTGCTATTTGTCAAGAGTAGTTTTGTTTCCTCTTTAGAGTCTCAGGAGACAATTGGAAAGCAACTTGTCATTTTACAAGATTAAGTTACAATAATTGATACTTGTATTATATTTATTCATTCATGGCTACTTATTACACTTCAATGACTTAAAATGGTTAGTCTCCATTGAATTAAAATTTAAATATTCTAGTACGGTATTTGATAATTTAATAATTCCAGTCATGTGGAAAGTAGCTGTATATTTTAGAGGTATTTTAAACTTAATTTTGATAATGGGTCATGTTGTACTTCATTATCCTAATTATTAATTTATCTTGAATCAATTTTGGCCATCTTTTCTTTGTCAAATAAAAAAAGAAAAAGGATTGGTGGTGCACGTGAGCATGTGGAATCATAGTTCCAATTTACATTTTTGTGAAGCATTGGTGTGTCATTAATCACAGAACATGACTGGTTGGAGGAAATGGAAACTAAACTCCAAGCGCCTGGAGGGCAGGCATCAGATTGCCTATTTTATCTTAAGAGGAGCACTGTAAAAATCTTAGAAGATTAAGATCATGCTATGGATGGGATAACAAGAATGAATGAATGACATACACATGATCCTCATGTGATCCATTATTAAATTATATGCCTTCTCTGATCTGTGACTTGCACACTTTCATCCAACAGCTTGGGACTTGGTAACGAGATCGTTTTGATTGGGGAAGTATGGCTTTCTTTCCTTAGCGGCATCTGTAAAATTGTAATCTTCCTCACTGTCTGACTTGATTCTCACTGCTAAAGATAGCTGATCCCTCTCCGGAGGGGTAGGAAAAGGGAGCTCTGGGCAGTGTGATACTGGGCGACGGATGAAAGAATGTCTGAATACATGATAGGCATGCTCTTGCCAGTTCAATGTCTGGGAGGGTCCACCATGCAGAAGTAGCAGTTGCTTGAGTGGTCAGTCAGTTCCTGCCAAATTCTTGGGATAGCAAACTTCATGGCTCTCTTTTCTCCCCTGTACCAGCCTGTAAACATAGCAGAATTATATAAATTTTAAAAAATGATATTTCACACATTACCTTATATTATGCAAGATATTACCATAGGGCAGTGATGGCGAACCTTTTAGAGACCGAGTGCCCAAAAACTGGCCCTGCCCCCGCTCCCCGCCCCCACTCCGCCCTTCATCCCCTACCCTGTCTGTCCGCAGGGCCACTCGCCTCCAGGGCCCGCCGATCGCCCAGGAGGCCCAGCAGCACTATGGTGGTCATGCCCTCTGCCCGCGCCCTGCAGCATCAACTGTGCGTGTTGGGGCGTGAGGGCAGAATCTTGTCTACGCTGCCTGGCTACCATGTCCTTGGCTGCGCTGCTCTGGGTGAACCACGCTCAGGGGCGACTCTACTTCAGGGGGGCTGCTGGAGAGGAGGGGGTCGCGGGGGGAGGCGAGGCTGGGGCAAACGACACGTGTGCCCACAGAGGGCTCTGAGTGCCGCCTCTGGCACCCGTGCCATAGGTTCGCCACCACTGCCATAGGGCATAAAATATATACTGTAGTCTGTATTTTCCTAGAATATTGAAAATAGTGAAAAAAAATTTTTAATTGCAACTCTTTTAAATTGTAATAAATCACTGAAATTCTAACTAGCGAGCAGCAATTGTTCACCTTACCTTCAAGAGTTATCTTGCAATGTTCGCATGTGAAATAAGGTGCCCAGGGCTTGTCTTGATCAGCAACAGGTATGCCAAAGTATGTTTTGTAGGCCTTGCACATCTTAATATGCTTTCAGAGTACTTTTCACTCTAGTCTTGATAATTGTCCACATACATAGCAAAATGCACCTGCTGGATGCAAGCAACCTCTTGATGCCATCTAAATCAAATATTTCATTATTCTCTTAGTAATTAGACAAACTAAAGTGTTGGTTTAAGATAACAGTACTTTTATACTTCTATGGATACTATTGGATGGTCCCAGAAAGTGCTATAAAGTTCTAAAGGATTCCAGAAAATTCTAGGAAATTCTGACCAATTCTAGAAACTTCTGGACAGTTCTCGCAGTTCCAGAATATCCTGGAAGTCTACTCAGCATTCAATGTTAATCAAGAATGATCTTGAAAACAGATAAATATCAAAATATTGTCCTGAATACACGAGCAATGTTTTTGTGGAACAATAACTATTTCCTCTTTATTTTAGGCATAAGGGATTAGGAAAACACACTTTTTACCCAGGAACAAAAACTCAACTGAAATTTGTTACACAGCATTATAGGTAATCTTAAGATGTCTCTATTTAAAAAACTTGACTGCCTATGAGTCACTTACGCCTTGATAACTGTAGTGCCACAAAAATATGAATCTATATTTTGTTTTATAACATAGTCCATGGGCAATTAACTTCACAGGATTAGCTTAATTAATTGAGCCCAACATTTCTGTTGCTAAGCAAGACAGTTGTTAAATGAGTTTTGCCCCATTTTACAACTTTTCTTGCCACAGTTGTTAAGCGAATCACTGAAGTTGTTAGTAACACGGTTGTTAAGCAAAATCTGGCTTCCCGATTGCTTTGTCAGGTCGCAAAAGGTAATCACATGACCCCCCCTCCCCCAGAACACTGCAACTGTCATAAATACAAACAAGACGCCAAGCATCTGAATTTGATCACATGGCCATAGGGAACGCTGCAACACTCGTTAAGCGTGAAAAACGGTCATAGGTCACTTTTCTCAGTGCCATTGTAACTTTGAACAGTCTCTAACTGAACTGTTGTAAATTGAGAACTACCTGCATACCAGGGCTTTTCAACCAGTGATACGGGTACCACCTGTGGTACATTGGCACCTGGCAGGTGGTACGCGACCATCCTAGAAAAGTGGTAGCGGGGGAGGGGAATGAGCTGAACCGGTGGCAGCACCGCACAAGCCTGAGCGAGAGACGGCTGGAGCTGCAGGGCTGTCAGGGCTCAGCGGAAGCGCCAGGATCAGCGCTTCTTCGGGACTGTCAGGGCTCAGTGGAAGCGCCAGGCTCCACCTGGAGCTCGGCGCTGATCCTGGTGCTTCTGCTAAGCCCTGAAGAAGCACCAATCAGCTCGAATGTTGCAGCATCTCCAGGGTCTTGTGATTTACATTCAGATGCTTGGCAACTGATTCATATTTATGACGGTCACAGTGTCATGTGAAGTGACCAAAACTGCAACCACCCATCAGACGGGGGAATAAAAACCAAACACCCCTCACCCCACCCCTGCTGCCAATTCTCAACAGAAATGCTCACAACAATGGAAATCTCGGACAGGAGGAAGAGCGCCGCTGGGTGGGCAGGCAGGCATCTTGCTCGGCTGTGGCTTGGGGGGCACTTTTTTCAGTGCCATTGTAACTTCAAACAGTCACTAAGCAAACTGTCGTAAGTCGAGGACTACCTGTACTTCTATCACTTTTTTCCTTTTTTGGGGGGGTCATCACGTTTTTGACACCTTGCTAGGCGACTGGTGGTACTCGGATGTCGCCATATCCTAAAAGTGGTACAATGGGTGAAAAGGTTGAAAAGCCCTGCTGTAGGGTTGCCAGGTCTGCTTCCCAAAAATAGCGGACAAGTGGGGGGGGGGGTTGTTAAGTAGTAAAAAAANAAAAAAAATGTCCACTATTTTGTGAAAAAAAAATAGTGAACATAATGTGAAAAAAGTGGACTGTCCGCTCAAATAGTGGACACCTGGCAACCCTATAAAAATACCACCCTTGGCGGTTTGTAGCAAACCCGAGTGTGTGTGTGTGTGTCTGTATGGTCAGCAATCAGGAAACCTACAACAGATCGCCTTATACTCTCTTCTAAACGAAACCTATTACAGTACGTATTTTTTTCCCGCTCAGTCCGTTCGTTGCTTCTTAGAACCAAAAAGTATTAAGAAATACCCGCCCCTCCCACGCTCTCTCTTGCCTTCCCGTCGAGGCCTAACTAAGACTCAGCCGCCGGAGCCCCTCCCACACCCGCCTTTCCTCGCGCGCCCCGCCCCAAATGCCCAACGGAGGCAAAACCGTCGGCAAAAGCCATTGGTTCCCGCAGAGAGCCACGGGAGGGCGTGGCCTCCCGAGTCACGTGCGGCACCCCCGAGCCAATCGGGTGATCGCGTGATACCAACCCCGGCCGCTGCTCCTGCTACCAGAGCAGCGGGGTTGTTGTTCTGTCAGCCCCCCCCCCCCACAACTCCCTCCCTTCCTCCCTCCCTCCCTCTTCTCCCCAAGATGGCGGCACCGGCGGGCGACTGAGGGGAGGAGGGCTTGAGAGCTGGAAAAGACAACCCTGGCTGCCGCCGGGAAGGGAAGAGAAGACGTTCCCGCCTCGAATTTATTTATTTTATTATTTTTTTTGCTCTTGCCGCTTCTCCCTCTTTCCCTTCGGCCCTCTAGGAGGATGGTAAAATGACCCAAGTGGGGAAGAAAAAGAAAAGGGCCGCCAACCGCAGCATCTTGCTGGCCAAAAAGATCATCATTAAGGACGGCGGCACGGTGAGAGAGCGGCCGGTGTGGCGGAGGGGGGGGGAGGTTAAGCGCGGCTCCAAAGCCGGTGGGGGAGAAGGGAGGCTGGCGGGGCGAGGCGAGGCGAGGCGGGGAGGGCCTCCGGGCTGCTTTGTGAGGCCTGCGTTACGGGGTTGAGGGGAGCGGGACCTGTCAGCTTGGACCAGCCTCGCCATCCCCGTGCCGCCTCGGTTTTCCCCGCGTCGACAACTCGTATCGTATCGTATCCTGACGATGAAGGATTCACGCGATAGGGAGGGGAGAGAGCCTCCCCCAATATACTTGGTGAGAGATTGAGACCGCTTTAAAGCCGGCCTTGAGGAACCTGTGTCCTTTAAAAGGCGAACCGTCCCAACTTTTTTGGGGGACTTTGTTTTCGATCCCGTTTTTATCGATAATTCTGGATTTTGCTCTATTTGGTTTCTTTTTTGGGGGGGGGGGGGAAAGATATTCAGGGATTTCGAAACGACGAAGATGGGAGTACAGCACACTTTTTTCTCTGCCCTTTCACCGCTTAATAACTTTATAAAATTGTGTCAGCACATAACTGGCTCCTAACTTTGGGGCAGTATTTTTATCCACAGAATCCTTCAGTTCAGAATCGCTCGTTTTCAGTGATTTGATATTTTTTTTTAAATAAATGGTTATTTATTAAGTCGCTTGGTCCTCCTGAGGATGCTTTTCAAAAACGGACTGGAATGGCTCCATCAAAATATTTAACCACTAACTGTTTTCTTAATCGCTTTGGTGAGTAATGTTTATTAAAGTAAACTGGTCAGATGGGATCCTTTGTTACAAAATAACGTGAAATATAGAAGTGTCAGTTACGTATACTTTACCTGAGGATATCTTTTGGAGAAATGATCTTTAGTTGGGGAACTTGCCCAGTATTTTTTTTTTGTTTGATCTGTTTGGTAATAATCATGTTGTAGTCACATGTAGACATAATGGAACTGAGGAATAAAACATTTGATGTGATTTTTAGTGATATGTAGAAATACCAATTACCAGATGTGTGGGTATTTCTATGTATTGTAGGGTGTGTCTCGCAAATGTGCTATGGACTTCATAGTTTTGTGTTTCAAACCAGACCATCCTAAAGATACCTTTAGGGAAGTAAGCATAGGAAAGGTGCTGTAGTGGCAAACTAATCTGGAGAAATAGAAGATATGTTTTCCCTGGTGAGTAGCTTTCAGTAAGAGTAGTAGCACTGATAGTCAACCTATGGCCTACCTTACAGATCATCCTAAAGATACTTTTAGGGAAGTAAGCATAGGAAAGGTGCTGTAGTGGCAAACTAATCTGGAGAAATAGAAGATATGTTTTCCCTGGTGAGTAGCTTTCAGTAAGAGTAGTAGCACTGATAGTCAACCTATGGCCTACCTTACAGATCATCCTAAAGATACCTTTAGGGAAGTAAGCATAGGAAAGGTGCTGTAGTGGCAAACTAATCTGGAGAGCCACATACCTTATGGGACATTGGAAGTGATTGCTCTGGGCAGTTATCAGAAGAGCAATAAGGGAAGTTTGACTCAGTTTGCCATTAGCACTACTTTATTTTGCTGAATGATAGAACTAGTTCTGCTTTTGCAGTGATCTGAATCCAGTTGTGCCTGATTGTTGTGTGTTTAAGCATTTGAATAAAGTTGATGTCTGTGACATAAGATCCATTGGGTTTAATTTGAGACAGGGTTGTATAAGAAGTGCTTTACATATTTAACATATGCTGTGGTTATACCAGTCCATGGTTAATATGCCAGACATGAACAATATCAGATGTATGCTTAGGGGGAACGGTAAACAGGCATCAGAGAACTGCAGCCAATTAAAGTGCCCTAATGTGTGTGTCCCTGAGTCTTTAGGGACAGGTTACCTATTTACTTTGCTATCTGAACTCTAAGCAGCTATTATGTTTGCAGTCTGATCCTCAGCTGATTTTCTGTTGCCTTTTGCAGGTGGATTTTCATTTCAGCAAAAAAAAAAATGCCCTTGAAAATCCCATGTGCATATTAGTAACATGTCAGAGTTCTGAATTTTTAAGTTTAATAGTCAAAAACATGTGATACCAATTTATGCCATTGAGTATGATCCTTGCTATTCAAGGATGTGAATAATGTTTCTCTGTGCAACATTATGTAGCATTAATAAGGCCCATATTCTTTAAAAGGGAAATAATACTTACACGAAACATAGGCTTGCTAAGGAAATGTGACAGATCTGTGTAATGCCATTACTTTGAATGAACTGTAAAGTTTGCTCTGTAATGATAATTTTAATACGGTTAATTGTGGAAAGCTTTATTGATAATATTAAATAATATTTTAATAATATTAAAATTTGTAGGACCCTTGTTAAGATCCCATTAACTTGTGAAATCTTGGATATATTTCTGTTAAAAGAATCCTCTTTGAAGTATATTGTTTTGGTATTAGAAACAACCTGCTGGTATTTGAAACACGCTGTTCAGTTACTTAAGTTGGATTGTGTGCTACCATCTAGGTAGGATATACGAAATGTTAAACAAAAGGTTTGGTGCATGGAACAATGGGTGTTAGGCGATGTGTCTCTGGAGAGAAACTTGGAAGAAAGGCTCTGGGAAGATTGGCATATGAACTGGCATAAGGACAGTGTAGGGTTGCCCTGTAACACCCCTCTGAATTTTATTTCAGTCATTACCTAAAACAACTAGGAGGCTCTCTGTGTTAGTTTAAGGCAAATTGCAACCTACCCAGAACAGTTTGACCAGATTCCTGAGCCACAGTGTGTTTGTTTCACACATGAACAATACATTTTCCATTTTGTGAGCAATTCCTGTTATTACCCAATACTAGTAATACTTTGAAAGCTTCTTTCTGCTATGTTTTAGGGTATGCTTCTATCTTTTAAGCTGTTTCTTTTTAGTTCATGGGAAATAGTACTTAATAATACCTCAAATGCCCAAGTTTTTCAGAGCTGTGCGCTGTTCTTCAAAGAATAAGTAGTACAAAGTGCTCTTTTCTTTTTTTATGAATATACTATCAAGAGAAAAGAGTTATACTCAAAATTCATACTGCACTGAAGTATGGTGTTCTCCTGACTATAATGCCACCTATTATTAAATTGCTAAACAGTCAGTTATAAATTTCAGTCAGTAAAAACCTATGAATGGAGCTGGCCTGATAGATTTTGATACAGCAAGTACATACATGAACTTGTAACAATAAAACTGGCATTTTCAGGGGTCCTGCACTTTCCAAAATGCTTCACATTTTGTAATTATATAAAATAGTGTAGAGAAAGAATTTACTGTAGATTTAAGAATCAATCTTAAATTTTTCTTTTGTATTTCCATACTTCACGTTTGTTCTTTTTGGATTGGTGAAGGTGATATTATTTTTTAAAGAAACTGTTATTCCTTTTTCAGTGTTATTCATTCATATTATAGCTTATGAAAAGACATACTTTAGATTTCAGAGATGCCACATTAAACTTTTGGGATTCAAAGTCATATTTGTAGGGATTAAGCCAGAAGTCAAATGTGGAACATCAAAACTATTACTTTCCAATAATTACATTCCTGGATTTTTGACACATTAATGATCACATATGCTGATTCTTGAAGACTTGTAGAAACTGCTTTAAAAATTTACTTTTAATCTATTACTGCCAGTGTCAATTGTGGCCTAGTACTGTTGTGCAGCTGGATAAATGGAGAATGAATTTATAGTTGGTGATAAAGTTACCTTTCCCATTCTTGCAGAAAATAAGAGAGTTGCAGTATTTCCTCTTGCATTTCTTAATCTCTTACACTTCTTAAGTGCATGGTACTGTACAAGACAAGGCTATTATAGTTTTTCATGCAATGATTCAGTGATAACAGTTGGTCCTTGACTTAACCATTCACTGATCGAAGTTATGCCCATGCTGAACAAAGGGACTTAAGACTGGTCCCTGAAGTTATGGCTGTGTAGCACCCCATAATCACGTGATCAAAATTTTGGAATTTGACAGCCTGCCTTATAATTACAGGAGTGCTTCAGCTTTCCTGCCTGCCATTCTCCCCCCCAATCTATGCCCTTTGGACCCCCTGGGCTCTGCTGCCCAAGCCATTCTAGCTTATCTTCTTGCTCCCATTGCTGACCAAGCACAACTGGCCAGGCTGTACAAGAGGCAAAAGCTAGCTGCACAGTGCTTTCTTCCCAAGGTCACACATGGCGATGATCTCATGTGGCCAAGCAGCTGGCTTGCTCCAGCAAGAGGGGAATGCTACAGACTCAATCAAGGAATTTCAGCTGGTGGGGTCTAGGGGCAGAACTTTTCTGCTGTGGCCCCGCTCTTTGGAACATCTTGCTGATGGAGGTGAAATCCTCCCCCACCTTCTTGGCCTTTCAGAAGAGCTTCAAAGCCTGGCTCTGTTGAATGGTTAGTGCCCTGATGGGGGCACCTTATGCTAGAACAGTGGTTCTCAACCTTTTTAATGCCGCGACCCCAACCGGTCGTAAGTCGAGGACTAAACCGGTCGTAAGTCGAGGACTAAACCGGTCGTAAGTCGAGGACTAAACCGGTCGTAAGTCGAGGACTAAACCGGTCGTAAGTCGAGGACTACCCAACCGGTCATAAGTTGAGGACTTTCCCTGCCCGGGAGCGCCGCGCATGCGTGGTTCCGCCCCCTGCGCCAGCCGAGGCGCAGCTGGCAAGTGGCAGAGACGGAGCAGGCCGACCACCAGCTGGCCCAGCCCAAGGGAGGTAAGGCACCCGCCGGAAAAGGGGGGAAAATGGCAGACAAAAAAAATGGCGGACAAAAAAAATGGCGGACAGCCTTGCTTGGTGACCCCCATGAAATGGTCGATCGACACCAAATGGGGTCCCGACCCACAGGTTGAGAACCACTGTGCTAGAAGTAGCTGAGAGAGAATAAGAGAGAAGTAGAATAAGTAGAATAAGAGAGAAGATCCCATCTCCGTTCCGCTTGTGTACTTGGGTCCTAGTTTTATCTAATTCCTGTTCATTTTAATCTTTTTATATGTGTGCTTTTACTGTATTGCAAGCCACAGATAGTCACTTTAGATAGTGTGATGAGGGAGATATAAATTTAATAAAATAAAATTAAAGGGGCCAGGGAAGGCATGCCTCATCAGCAGCGAGAGCAAGAAGAAGGTAAAGATCAGCTGCAGTGGTGGCACGCAGTGGTGGTTGGCTGGGCTGGAACAGCAGTTTTGCATTGTGGTGGTGGGATTTCCTGGGGTGGCTTAGGGCTTTGTGCCATGCTTCTGCGGCTTTCCGGAACACTGCAGCTTTGCACTACGGTATGGTGCTTTCCAGGATCTGGTGGCTTTGAGCTGCACTGATAGGCCAAGTTGGGGCAGCTAAGGCTTCCAAGGTCAGGGGCTTTTGCAGCTGCAGAGCCATGGTGCTCCAAGAAGCCCCTGACCTGCAGTGTGGCAAGCAACCTCAGAGCCTCGTAGTTCAAGGTCTGCTTGCTACTTCACAAGATAGGGTGCAGGAGGACGGCCAACGGGACAGAGATGGCGGGAGGTTGGGGAAGTTGAAGAGGAGGCAGTCTCTTACCTTACCGAAGCTCAGAGCTAGGAGGGATCAAGTCCTGCAATGACTTGTATTGGATGGGTACTTGCTTAATGACCTGTGATTCTTGATTAACAAGTGCTGGGATGACAGTTGTTAAGTGGTACAATCACATGACGGCATGCTTTGCCTAGTAACAAAAATTCTGCCGAGCTAATGCTCGGTTAGCACCCCCAAACCGTGCCCGTAGGAAGAGGAGAGGGAAGGAGGGGGGATGTGTAGGGAGGTTGAAGGAGGAGAAAAGAGGGCGGACGTGGGGAGGGGGGGTTGCCGGGCTGTTTTGCAATATTAACGTTTAAATTTATAATACTAAAGTTGTATTAATGTATGTTTATATTTGTAAGTGGGGGGGGATATTTCAAAATTAATAAAAAAAAATTGAAAAAAAAAAATTCTGGTTCCAGTATTGATCACACAGGACTAACTGTATTTCATATATTTTGCGTGAAGAAGATCCCAATTTTAATCTTAAATAGCACCGGTAAGATATTTGGAAACAGGATGCCTAAACACAATGGAAAGCCAGTGGAAGTCATATTCAAAATCATTGGAATGGCTGCAGGGAGATACTGTTACTGTCGTGGTTCCGATAGATGAAACACATTAAAGAATTTTAAGGCAAGAATGATTCCTTAGAGAACATTTTATTCAGGAAACAAAGTATCGGGCATTAAATAGTTGAACCCAAAACTAGATTCCCTTCCCCCAGATACAAAGTAACAAGTTGCACCCCCCACGAAGCAGTCATAAATCACATTCTCCAATTAGCCCAGAGTGTAGGCTCTCTCCCCAGCTCCTCAGCCCACCAAACCATTATAGTTACGTCCTTGAGTTCCCACGGAGCTGCATTGTTATTATGGCTAGCTGAGCTCAAATCATTCACCCCATCCCCCCTTCAACACCTAATTTCTAAACAGAAGAAAAAGCATGTTAAAAGCAAAGTAAACATGGCTGCAATGTTACAATGTTGATAGTTACTACTGTAAATCAGGCTTGGGCAACACATGACATGTGGTCTGCTGCCTTTTTAAAAAAAAAAAAACCAAAACTCTGAAAATCCATTGCTACCAGGAAGGAACTTCTGCCCCAAAACATGTACTGCCAAGCACCTCCAACATTTACTGGCCTCACCTTCATAGCTGCTGTTGCACTGCTAGGTGAATGGCCTGTTAGCTATTTATGGCCCGTGGTTACTTTTCATTTATCAATATGGCCCTTTCCCTCCTACAAGTTCTTTAGGCCTGCTCTGCAATAGATGTCTGCAAAAAGCATTTAATGGTAATAGAGCTTCACCTGAAGATAGAACAATTATCTTGAATAGATTTGAATAGAGGAGAGCTGGAAGGAACCTTGGAGGCCTTCTAGTCCAGCCCCCTGCTCAAGCAGGAGAACCTATACCATCTCAGACAAGTGACTGTGTCTAGTCCCGTGGTGGTGAACCTATGGCACGCGTGCCATAGGCGGCATGCAGAACCATTTCTGTGGGCATGCATGCAGCTGCTGCTGCCAGAAGCTCACGCAGGTCTATTAGGCTGCCACCGCCCAGAGTGGCAGCCCTGCCCAGCACAAAGGAGGCAAAGCAGCCGGCTAGTAAGCCCCCGCATAGAGGTGCACGCCCACGCCCAGAAGACAAAAGGCCACCCCGAGCGGGGAAAGCCAGATCCCTATCGGCGTCATGGCTGCCCAGGCCCAGCAGAGACAGGGGGAGGCACGCAATCCTGGCTGGGACTGGGGGGCCAATGGGGATCCAGCTTTCCCTGCTCGGGGTGGCCTTTGGCTTGCTGGGCGTGGACGTGCTCTACCACCTCTACACAGGGCTTGCTAGCCGGCTGTTTTGCTTCCTTTGTGCTGGGCGGGCCAGGCTTCTGGGTGCGGTGGCAGCCTAATGGACCTGAGCAAGCTGCTGGCGGTATCGGCCTGAGGCACGGGGGAGGGGGGAGGTAGGTGGTGCAGCAGCATGGGTACCTCGGCTCTGTCTGAGTTGAAAGCGGAGGTGCAGCAGTGGGATTGCTCTCAAACAATAAGAGCCAGGTGCATTGCTCGCTCGTGTACGCCCGCCTTATTGAGAGCAATCCTGCTGCTGCGCCTCCTCTTTCTTCAACTTGGATGGAGCCGAGGAGCCGCTGGTGGCTGCTTCAGTGGGGAGGACGAGCTTTGCTGCTGCTGCTGGGCCACATCTGGGCTACGTCCTGCCGCTGCCTCCCAAACTCCACCTTCGCCACTGGGTGTGAGCAGCGGCTGGGCGCTCCGTCCTGGGGGGGGAAGCAGCGGCAGCCTAACCGTAACCCCTGCCCTGCTCCCTCCCTTGCCTCGCCTCACCCTGCAGGACGAGCCTCCTGCCCACCGCCCCACCTGCCAGAGATCCCCTGGATCTCCCCCAACCCTGCCCGGCCCCCACAGGCGCCCTTCCTCAGGAGCAACATTGAGGTGGCCACCCCCACCCTGGCCACACCTACCAGTCTGCTGTGATCACCATAACCACGCCCACCCAGTGAGCCACGCCCACCCGGCACCCGACGATACATAAGTGGGTTTTAGGTTGCAGTGTGGGCACTCTAAAAGGTTTGCCATCACTGGTCGAGTCTCTTCTTAAAAATCTCCAGTGATGGAGCGCCCACGATTTCTAGAGGCAAGCTGTTCCACTGGTTAATGGTTCTCAGTGTCAGGAAGTTTCTCCTTAATTCCAGGTTGCTTCTCTCTTTGGTCAATTTCCAACCATTGTTTCTCGTCCTTCCCTCTGGTGCTTTGGAGAATAACGTGACCCCCTTTTCTTTGTGGCAACCCCTCAAATACTGGAATACTGCTATCATGTTTTCCCTATTTCTTCTTTTCTTTAGATTAGCCAAACCCAGGTCCTGCAGCCGTTCTTTGTATGTTTTAGTCCAGTGGTTCTCAACCTCTGGCTCGGGACCCCATTTGGGGTCGATAGACCATTTCATGGGGGTCGCCAAGCAAGGCTGTCCGCCATTTTTTTGTCCGCCATTTTTTTTCCCCTTTTCCAGCGGGTGCCTTACCTCCCTTGGGCTGGGCCAGCTGGTGGTCAGCCTGCTCCGTCTCTGCCGCTTGCCAGCTACGCCTCGGCCGGCGCAGGGGGTGGAACCACGCATGTGCGGCGCTCCCGGGCAGGGAAAGTCCTCGACTTACGACCGGTTGGGTAGTCCTCAACTTATGACCGGTTTAGTCCTCGACTTACGACCGGTTTAGTCCTCGACTTACGACCGGTTGGGGTCGCGGCATTAAAAAGGTTGAGAACCACTGTTTTAGTCTCCAGGCCTTTGATTATCTTAGTTGCTCTTCTCTGATTTTTTTTTCCAAACTCAACATCTTGTAAAAATGCCTTTGGAGCCAATGTGGAATCCATAGGCATTCTTGGAAATAAAGCTGTGTTGCAGTATGCCATCTTTATTTTAAACACTGGTGTCGTTTCTTTAATTAAAGGCTACACGTTAACATACTGAACGCATCCTGCTAAGGAAAGGGAAAGTGATCGTTTATTAATTACAGTGTTCAACATTATTGTATGAATTCCTAAATTCTTTGTTCAGGCTGTTATTTAAGGAACTATGCTATTTGGTATGACAGGATGCAGCGTGGCTTTTAGATTGTATTCCAGTGTTCTAGAAGTCAAAGTATTGGAAGAAAAGTAGTAGAAAAAAAATTGTTTCTGTTTTAGTGCTTGCACAGTGTTCGCCACTGGTGTCTTTTTATAGCATCCCTTACAACTGCCTTGGATTAGCTACTAATTCCCCTTCCCCTCCCCCACCCTTTCTGCAGCATATAAGCATTGTAAGAGAAGGAAGGAAGTACGGAGGGAAGGAGCAACTGCGGTGATTCACTGTAATTGCTTAGCAAAAGAAGGGTATTGTTACACAAAGCTACAGTACTAACCATATACTGATGGTGTGAACAGGAGCTGCTTTATTTATATATGAGAAAAGAGGAAGTGGGGTGTAACAGTCATCAGTGCATACTTATGTATTTATCAAATTGCACATAAAGTATTTTGATTAGATGGTATGCATACTCACACAGATGATGGCTATGGGGAGTTTTGTACAGCCACCCATCTCACCAAAAGCAACTCTGGGCAACACACAACAATCAGATTAAAAACCACAGATATAAAAAAATGAAGTCTACATTTAGAAATAAAGAGTACAACAAATATACAAACCCCTAGGTGAAGAGAGATTAGAAATAAACCACCTCAACAATGGAGCCATCTAAACATGTCTCTATCTCCCTGGGAATCCTAGGCCTAACAACATAACCAGGTCCTGAGGGCCTTCTGAAATGTCAAAAGGGAGGGAGCTAATTTAATTTTGGTGAGAAAAATGTTCCACCAGGTGGGTACCATTGCAAAGGAGGCACGTCTCCCGAGACCCACCAAATGTAGATCCCTAGTTGATGGTTACCTGCAGCCTGTTTTCTCTGCCAGATCTAAAATGTGTACACTGCCTAGGTTTCAACAAATCCTCAGTGACCATAGTAACAAGCCCATAAATATGTTATTTCCAGGCCTCTCATGATGCAGGTTGTTGTCTCTAATCTCATGCTGCAGCTTTAAAATAAAGCAGGATCTCAGGAATAAATGTCAAGTCCCTTTCTGCCTGGAACTGGAAAAGGCAGCAAAAAAATCTGAGCTATTCAACCATCCTGGATGGTTGAAGCTCCAGTTGCTTATTATGAACCAAAACAAGCAAGGGATGGGGCAAGATTATTCCTGTTCCTCTGCTGTTCCAGTGTTGTAGGGAAGGCAAAGACTCCATTCATTTTAAAAACTAGGTCTTCCACCACCGCCCTATTGTTAAACGCCGTTTGTATTTATCGACATACAAAAATCTTTCTGCAATTACAGATAAAGCAGTGCTAAGATTCCTTCAGTAAAACTTTTCAGTGCTGACAGCTGGATCTTTCCTACTATGGGGAAAAAAGTGCTTATGAAACAGTGAAGAAGCTGTTCTTTTATTGCTTTTTGGAACCCTGATGCAGAATACAGTTCAGGTTGATGATGATGATGATGATGATATCTATTCAGTGTTTCTGACTTAGTGTTTCTATGGGCCAGGTCTTTTCACATCTTTTGATCTTGCCCTACTTCAGTGGTTCTCAACCTGTGGGTCGGGACTCCATTTGGGGTCGATCGGCCATTTCATGGGGGTCGCCAAGCAAGGCTGTCCGCCATTTTTTTTGTCCGCCATTTTTTTTCCCCTTTTCCAGCGGGTGCCTTACTTCCCTTGGGCTGGGCCAGCTGGTGGTCGGCCTGCTCCGTCTCTGCCGCTTGCCAGCTACGGCTCGGCCGGCGCAGGGGGCGGAACCACGCATGCGCGGCGCTCCCGGGCAGGGAAAGTCCTCGACTTACGACCGGTTGGGTAGTCCTCGACTTACGACCGGTTTAGTCCTCGACTTATGACCGGTTTAGTCCTCGACTTATGACCGGTTTAGTCCTCGACTTACGACCGGTTGGGGTCGCGGCATTAAAAAGGTTGAGAACCACTGCCCTACTTCTTTGAGTTGTTCTATGCTCCAGCTGATGTCAGCTTTGATAGTATCCAGCCACTGGGTTCTTTGACGGACTTGTTTCCTTTTACCGCTAACTCTTCCAAACATAATTGCTTTCTCCAGTGAATTCCCCCACATGACATGGCCAAAATAAGTGAGACATGTTTTTGGTGATTTTGCCTTCCTTCCAGTGACATGTCTGGTGTTATGTGTGCCAGTACTTGCTTGTTAGTACTGGTTAGTTGTTTGTACAGTTCAAACTATGGCCTTGAAATTAAAATTATTTAATTTAATTTCCTATGAGAAGATGAACAAACAGGTTCTTAATTCTGGTACTTAAGAATTCTCCTTGCTTAGGGCTCTTGAATTAGCTCCTTTTCAGGAGACAAAATATGTCTGCAGGAGAAGTGGGTTTTGGAAGCCAGTCCTACCACCCCAAAGGCATCTTGTCTAAAGAAGAGGTGTGGAGAGAGAACCACCTCCTTTTGGCTTTTATTCTCCACACTTTATTTAAATTATAGCATTTTCAATGGCTGAAGAAGTATGTCTGACCCAAGGCATAATTTGTTACATTTATCTGCAGAGAAAAATAATGCATTGTTGAAATGTCTCTGTAGGGCAGGAAAGAATAAATGGAATCCATTTTTTGCTCAGAGTCATAAACATTAAATTATAGTTTTAGCATGTACTTTTGGCTGTGTCATTCATTTTCTGACTTCTAATATTTTTTTCCTTCCCCACTGTTTTTATTACTATAAGTAAAGTAACAATCCTATTTTTTTCCTCTTAGCCTCAAGGAATAGGTTCTCCTAGTGTCTACCATGCTGTCATCGTTATATTTTTGGAATTTTTTGCTTGGGGACTCCTAACAGCACCTACATTGGTGGTAAGTGATAACATTTTCCGTTTTAGATATGGTTTTCTGATTTAATTAAAAATGAAGTACAGTAGTTCAGATGTACCATTTCTATCTTTTCAGCCATAAAGATAACCATTTTTCTTCTCAATTTTAAAATTAAAGTTGGTTTAAGATTCAGGTTGATAAACTCCAAATATAATTTGCTATTTTGGCAGCAAAATACAGTTAAATGTAAATTCTGTTGAAGAAAAATGAAATTGGATTTCCATATTCCTAGTTGTTATGCTACAATTACATGTCCAAACTAAAATCTTTGCAGATGAATTCCTTTAAAATAATTTGAAAGACTGCTTCATTTACCAATTCCTTTCTGTTTTAAAGCTGTGTTTCTTAAACTCTTTCCTTTAGGACCCTTTTCCACTTTTAAAAATTATGAAGATCTCAAAATGCTTTTCTTTGTATAGGTTATATTTATTGATATTTACTGTATTAAAAAATAAAATGGATGCTTTTGTGTCATTACCACTTTTCACATTTATTTGATAGTATTTTAATATTGAATTATGAGACAGTCTTGGGGGGACCTAGGACCACTCTTTAAGAAATAGTGTTTTTGACAACAAATGTTGTTGAAATGTCCTATTCAGTTAAATCTAGAAGTGGTTTAGGAGAGGAGTATATTTGAGTTGTTTGAATTTTTTTTTACATAAAATTGTACAGAATAATAAGGAAAACAATATCTGAACATTTGTTCATTTGTTTTAGATACGTTGCACTCCCTGTAATTAGCAAAATGCTTTATTAAAGCCAGTTTGTAACAGTTTAAAATGGGCTGAAGTATATGCACAGAGTTATAGGTTATTTGTTCTCAAATAAATATTCTGTTCTCAATTAAATATTCATATAGAAACCTGGTTTGACTGGTATTATTAATGAGCGTGGGAACAATACTTTCCTGATTATAGTTGAATTGTTTATAGAGGTTGGGAAACATTTCAAAAAATCCATTAGAAACTAGTTTTTATTAATTATGTGAATTGCTGCTCAAGGAGTTGCATAATGTATAAATGCAATTACATTTGAATATAGTTATTGTAGATCAGTGGTTCTCAACCTGTGGGTCGGGACCCCATTTGGGGTCGATCGACCATTTCACGGGGGTCGCCAAGCAAGGCTGTCCGCCATTTTTTTTGTCCACCATTTTTTTCCCCCTTTTCCAGTGGGTGCCTTACTTCCCTTGGGCTGGGCCAGCTGATGGTCGGCCTGCTCCGTCTCTGCCGCTTGCCAGCTATGCCTCGGCCGGTGCAGGGGGCGTAACCACGTATGCGCGGCGCTCCCGGGCAGGGAAAGTCCTCGACTTATGACTGGTTGGGTAGTCCTCGACTTACGACCGGTTTAGTCCTCGACTTACGACCGGTTTAGTCCTCGACTTACGATCGGTTTAGTCCTCAACTTGCGACCGGTTGGGGTCGCGGCATTAAAAAGGTTGAGAACCACTGTTGTAGATAAAGTAACAGCTCTGCCTGTTGTTTTTCCTGCGTGCCCATCTCACGATAAAATAATGTTTATCACTTTTGAGAAGAGCCCAACTGGATGGTAGTATCTAGCCAGCCTTGGAGCATCTTGGAAACTATTAATCAGGGTCGGTCCTGGTAATGCTTGGATGGGAGACCCCCCCCCCAAAATATCAGAACTATATACTAGCCTACCAAATCAGAAGAAAATAAATACATTATTGAAGAAGGCATGGCAAACCACTTCTGTATTGTTATTTTAAAAAGTATATGGATGTACCCATTGGATCTTTCAGCAGTTAACCTCAGGTCAAAGATAGTTAACTTGTTTTTTTTTAAAAAAAAAATAGCTTTCAAATCAGTATAAAAGGATTGTGTAAATCGCAAACATTTAGGCACTGAGATATAAATCTCAGATAATAATGTTCTGATTTCTATAAAAGCGTAACTAATATTTCTAGTATTTCAGAACCCTAAATGCACAAAAGGATCCAAAGTGATTCCTAATCCCTCAGAACACAAGCTGAAAAAGACATTTATGCTTATATTTTCTTGTCTTATTCAACCCTTCCCTGAGGAGGAGGAGTCAGTCCTTTTTTGCATTTATTTCTTGAAATCCTAACAACCACACAATCACAACTTTTATGATAAATAATCCGAAGTTTCATGTAATTAGGCAAAGTTGATGCATAAGGGAGATTTATTTCTTTAAAACTTGAGATCTTCTTTATTTGGACAGTTTTAAAAAGTTGTACCGGTCTCTACATACTAGTCATGTGCATAATTATTTTACAGGTTTTGCATGAAACCTTCCCAAAACATACGTTTTTAATGAACGGCTTAATCCAAGGAGTAAAGGTAAGATCTGGTTGACTACTGAATACTTCATGTTTAGATGGTTGGAATAATAGATTTTAAAGACGCTTTAAGTCTCTAAGCCTAGCTCATAAAAAAATAAAATAAAAGCACGTTCAAGCAGATCATGTGGTAGGACTAGCGATTGAGGACTAAACATATCGATCTTTTCCCATTCCTGATGTGCTACTCTTCCATACACACTGAGGAAAAAGCTTTCTTCCTCCACACCTAAGCTTTCCCACGCTAATAATAATAATGCTTTTCATCTATCATTGTTTATGCTTCTAGTGTCTGGTACAAACCAGAAAGGCTTTCCTGACAGATTTGCCTGCTTGATAATCCTTCTTTCATAGTCCTTTGATTTTTAGTGGAAAAGTCTTTCCCCCAATTTTTGCTAGATTCCCTGAGCTGTGACATTCTACTTTCTGCTCTAGAAACACTCTCTATGTCTTTGATGCTGTATAGTATATTTAAAGAAAATAATATGAGAGTCAACTTCAAAGACGTGCACAGACATTAAATTGAATTAATCTTTATATTCTTAAGTCAATAATCTTGTAAAGTAATCGTTGTGGTTCAATAGGGACCATTCCACGTTCCATTCCGGATTCCGAAGGATTTCATATAGATTATACATGGCAGCCCTAGAGTGTTTGGCAATATATCACCTTCCTCTTCTGACTCCCTAGAGAAGAGAACAGTGGGTTGTGACTGTCCTGGACATCAATAAATGTATTTGTTGACCCCCCCCCCCCGCTTTTATTTGGCCAAACCAAGACATCTTACATTCCTAATGCTCCCGTTTCCTCTTTTCTCCACAACAGCAACCTTATGAGGTGGGTTGGATTGAAAGGGAGTGATTGGCCCAGATTCATCCATTCAGCTGCTGTGCTTAAGGAAAGAGTAGAGTTCATGGTTTCTTGGCTTCAAGCCACAGCCACTGCATCCAGCTGGAGATAGGTCTCACTTTTCCCCTTGTTCTGCCTAAATATATTGTAATGTATTATGCAGTAGATAAAGGAAAGTGCACTGTGGAGCTCTTATAAAAACCATTAGTCCATGTGTTATGTACAATTTGTACTCTAGACTAAAATAAATTTTATTTCCTGGTCATTATTGGTGATTATTCATGCTTATGATAGTTGTGTGTGTGTGTGTGTGTGACTGTGTCTGTGTCTCTCTCTCTGTGTGTGTGTGTGTGTGTGTGTGTGTGTGTGTGTGTGAGAGAGAGAGAGAGAGAGAGAGAGAGATTGAAAGAGAGAGAAAGAGAGAAAAAGAGAGAAAAAGAGAAGATGGATGGAGAGAGAGAGAGAGAGAGAATTGCTTATTAGCCTACTTTACAGTACTGGGGAAGACTATCACTTGCCTGAAAAGCTGGGAGCAGTTCGGTGGAACTTGTTTTTTAATGGGGAAGTCATGGCCACTACACTCCTGTAGTGCCATTTCTTTGTCTAGGATGAATTTGTGTTTGATTCACAGGGTTTATTGTCTTTTCTGAGTGCTCCTCTTATTGGTGCTCTGTCTGATGTTTGGGGCCGAAAATCATTCCTGCTGCTAACAGTATTTTTTACCTGTGCTCCGATTCCACTGATGAAGATCAGTCCATGGTTAGTATCTAAAGTCTGCTTTTATATGTTGGTCCAGTAAATCCTGTAGAGTGAGTTTCATCATCTGCTTGTTTTAAAATACAGTAAATTCTTGATATAACATATACCAGTCTAACAGACGTGGAATGTTGTGGACAAAAATCTGTCAATATATTGTCTGTTTCTGCCTAAGCAAAATCCCATTCTTCACCTTGCGCATACATAAAATGCATACACAAAATTTCATTTGGATCTAGCAGACATTCTGCTTTAATGGACACTATTTGTCCCATTAGTACAGACATGTCAAACACAAGGCCCGGGGGCCGGATGCGGCCCGCAAAGTGGTTTCATGTGGCCTGCGAAGCCATCCTGGAAACAGTGAGGGAACGGCCCCCGCTGCCTTGGCCCTGGCCCAGGCCGGCTGGGAGCCAATGTACAATTTTTTGGTGGCCATCTATGCTGAAACGCATTCAGACTTAGCTCCATAAGCCCCCCCCCTCATGGCCTGAGAGGAACAGTGAGGCTCCTTCAGTGGACCATGCCTTGGCACTTGCCCTGGTCCTACCCCCTTCCGCCAGAGACCCTCAGATCCCACTCCTGCCCAGGCCCCCACAGGCACCCTTGACGCGAAAGATGTAGAGCTGGCCGCACCCATCCAGTAGGCCACACCCTCTCCATCCACGCCCACCCAGTAGGCCGCACCCACCCTGGCCACATCCACCCAGCCCCCTGAGGGCAACTGCAATGCTGATGCGGCCCTCAATTAAATTGAGTTTGACACCCCTGCATTAGGACATTAAATTGAAAGATTAGTGCAGATAATCCACGTTTAATAACCCTAATTGTGACTGGAATTTCCATCGCTAAGCAAAGCGGCCGTTGAGCAAAACATCACACGACGGCATCGTTTAGCAAAGGCAAGTCCAATAGTTCCAGTTTCGTAGACCCATTTTGTCACTAGATCAGGTCCTCATGCTTCTCCTACCCTGTGATGCTCACCTCCACTTCATCTCCCTCCCTCCTTCATCTCCTCTCCCTCTGCTTACTCTTGATCAAGCCTTCCTCCCTGCAAAGTGGCCCTGGAGAACTAGTCTGTTGCATTTGTAGGAGGAAGGCTGGGCTGAGAGCAAGCAAGCAGAGGACCTGCGCATAGGCTCTGTCAGCTCTGGGCTTGCCTCTAGCCCAGACATGTCAAACACAAGGCCCAGGGGCCGGATGCAGCCTGCGAAGTGGTTTCATGTGGCCCGCGAAGCCATCCTGGAAACTGTGAGGGAACGGCCCCCGCTGCCTTGGCTCTGCCTTGGCTCCTCCAGTGGACCATGCCTTGGCACTTGCCCCGGTCCCACCCCCTTCTGCCAGACATCCTCAGATGTATCCCACTCCTGCCCAGGCCCCCACAGGCACCCTTGATGCTAACAATATAGAGCTGGCCACACCCACCCAGTAGGCCACATCCACTCCATCCACGCCCACTCAGTAGGCCGCACCCACCCTGGCCACACCCACCCGGCCCCCTCAGGGCAACCGCAATGCTGATGCGGCCCTCAATGAAATTGAGTTTGACACCCCTGCTCTAGCCCTTGCCGAAGCCTGCAGCCCCGGTCTCCAGGAGTGCTTCCAATATGAGTTGCAGAGCACATGTTGCACCTCCAGGAAGCCCTTATCCCTCAGCTTCTGCCACCATTTCAAACAGCGCTCCCAGCACAGCCACCACCACCTTCCCCTGGGGCTCCACCATCGCCTCTCCTACCTTGCTTGGCAATAGAGAGTACCAGACCTCGTCACCCGTTTCCTCCCCAGCCAGGCCTGGCAAGCACCTTTCATCAGATCAGAATCTGCAGCCCTGCCGCACTCATCGTGTGCATCCCAGGGCTGCACTGTCACCCAGTGCCTGGATCCCGGGCCAAGTGCAGGAAGAAGAAGGTGGGAAGTCAGCTGGAGGTGGGGGCGGAAGGGGAAGCGGGGTGTTGAAGTGGAGTGCAGGGTGGCCAAGAGGGCAGAGATGGGAGGAGATAGGTGGGTGGGGGATAGCTGAAGTACCCCTAAGGCAGGGGTAGGCAACCTTGGCTCTTTTATGACTCATGGACTTCAACTCCCAGAATTCCTGAGCCGGCCATGCCGGCTCAGGAATTCTGGGAGTTGAAGTCCACGAGTCATAAAAGAGCCAAGGTTGCCTACCCCTGCCCTACGGTCTTCTCAGCACCCAGTGGCCAGAACTTTTGAGAACTCGTCTTAAGTACAAGTAAGAACTCGTTCAGTACTCTCATAACTTTGAACAGTCATTGAACTAACGGTTGTTAAGCGAGGATTGCCTATATTTAACCTCATTCAAAGTGATTTGAGATTCCTTTGTGTGACTGGGGATCCAATCTTTTGGCAGAGGGCCAGATCACTTAATAAATGCATTGTCTATGGTGCAAAAAAAATGGCTTTCCTGTTTGCTTTGCTCTTGAACAATAGTAAAATGGTAGCAGAATGACGTGACTATTTTGGGTACCCTTCAGACATTCTTATAGCAGCTAGGCTTGAAAATCATTTCTTGCATTTTTTTTGGGAGGGGGGGACACAAGATTGTTCTCAGTATAAGTTTACCAAAGGGGCAGCTTTGGATAAGAAGTAACTATGCCTTCTGTCAGCTTCCCTTTCAGATAGCCAGCTTGATGTTATAGTTATTTGTTTCTTTGCTAAAAGAAGTAATCTCTTAAAGATTCCAAGGAGTAAAGAATGCTGAAACTATGTGAACAACATTATAAAAGAGAAGTGCATTAGCAGTGGTTAGATTTGCGGTCGCTGCTCAGAATCTTAGATTTGAACAACAATTACATAGTTCTTTTTTTATTTAAAGGGAAAGTATCTCCTAGTCAACGCTACCCACAATATTTAGAGATCCATGTTAATGCATTACAAGAATAGTGACAATGAACGTGCATGCATCTTGGACAAGCAGAGTTGCATAGTTATTAATTAAGATGTTTTAACAAGTTTCCTACTTCTAATCTTATGGTATCCTCTGTTTTAGGTGGTACTTTGCCGTTATTTCTGTCTCTGGAGTCTTTGCCGTGACCTTTTCAGTGGTATTTGCTTATGTAGCTGACATAACCCAAGAGCACGAAAGAAGCATGGCCTATGGCTTGGTATATGCACTTATTTCTACATATTCAAATATTGTGCATGTTGATCATCAGATCGCTTTGTCCCTATTTATGCAACTGGAAGACCCGTCACCACCCCACCAAGAAGGAACAAGAGAAAACCAGTCATAAAAGCAGACGAAGCACCTGCGCGTTGCCCTGCTTTCCTATTCTCACTATACTGCCTATAGTTGCTTCTCTGGAATGGGGAAGGGAAGGGAAGGGAAGGAGAAAGGAAGGGCAACTGGACAAACTGGAAGGGTGATAAACGAACAGGCAAGGGAACAAAAGGAAGAGGAGCAAAGGTCTGCTTGGGTAAAAAGAATTAAATTGTGCAAACACACAAAACTACAGCTAGGAATCAAGCTAATCTTCAGGCAGTCATCGTGGAATTCTGCTGTAATTTGTACTTTCTGTTTGTTCATTGGTTTTCGTCAGCCTCTAATTTTATCCACAAATGCCATTTATAACCCCCTCAATTCACAGGTAGTTATGGGGGAAGGGAGGGAAGAGAGAGAAATCTCACCTTGCTATAAATATAATAATATGATTTAAGGTAATCATCAGAGGATATATGCAGCTTATTTCAGTTCTCTTTCTCACTAGCATTTTGAAATGCAACTTGTCCCATTTGTTAGAACAAATCAATTTTTTACCGTTGCTGAATTGCCACATATATATTTTAGGAACTCTGCAGCCAGTTATTACTACCGTTATTATTGTCATAGTTACATGTCTTATCCTGGGAGATGCTTTGCAAGCTGCACGACGGAAAGATAGTGTAAATATATTTTAGATGCCTACCTCTTCTTCTTGTCAAGACATTCAGACTTAAAATGTTTAGGATTCTCAGCCAGTGGCGTGGTTACCTACTGAACCTCATCTCATTTAATTGTTCTCAATCACAGGTTTCAGCAACATTTGCTGCCAGTTTAGTTACCAGCCCTGCCATTGGTGCCTATCTTGGTCGAGTGTACGGAGATAGCCTGGTGGTCGTCTTAGCTACAGCAATTGCGTTGTTGGACATTTGTTTTATTCTCGTTGCCGTACCTGAATCACTGCCAGAAAAAATGAGGCCTGCATCATGGGGAGCACCTATTTCATGGGAACAAGCTGACCCTTTTGCGGTAATATATTTCACCATATTTCACTATAGTTGGATGGGGGATACTAAGGGGTCATTTAAAATGGGACTTGCATTATTTGGATTTTTTAAATTTTTTTTATATATATGGAAGAGAGATCCCATTAGGGTGGGGTATATATATATATATATATATATGTATATGTATATGTATATGTATATATATATGGGATCTCTCTTCCATACATCTGATTTCAACTCTGCAGAGAAATCTCCAAGAGAGAGCTGAGGGAATCCCAGGCAAAAGCAGTAAACAATCTAGATTTTGCCTATATGGACTGGGAAGGCCTGTGGAATAAGGATAGTTCTGGGTTTCTTTATTCTTAAGTTCCAAAATGGAGGATAAATCACTTACCTTCTATTCTGTCATTCAAGTTTTATTTATTTATTTATTATTCGAATTTATATCCCGCCCTTCTCCTTGCGGACTCAGGGCGGCTGACAATCAATTAAAAACACCAATAACATCACAAAATTAAAATTAATTAAAATGAAATATTTAAATTGTCTGATTAAAATATGATTAAAAACCCCTCTAAAAACCACTCTTAAAAATTACCCTAGGCCAGTCCCGCTTGTTGGAATAGCCATGTCTTGAGGGCGCGGCGGAAGGAAGGGAGATCAGGGATCACCCTGATCTCTGGGGGTAGCTCATTCCAGAGGGTGGGAGCTCCCACAGAGAAGGCCCTCCCCCTTGGGGTCGCCAGCCGGCACTGTCTGGCCGACGGCACCCTGAGGAGACCC